>NC_143043.1:38294946-38304946 GCF_057628025.1 Oncorhynchus mykiss
CAGTCCTGTTTATCAAACAACCATGGACATGTAGTCTCTCTCCCTCAGTAATGCACATCAACAACAATCATCAACAACAACAAATGCCAGCCAGTGCCAGATTAACTCAAATCTGACGAAGGAACATTAGATAAGACTTCAAACTTTTTCAGCTAGTTCACTGTCAAATTTGCACTGATAAATAATGGGGAATTGTAGCCCACTCGTCCTTCTGCAGCTTGCCTACAACCAAGCACCCAAGCTAACTGGCTAAAATTGGCTAACTTGCTAACTAGCTACAACTCACCTCACTCTGGCCATTTTACTCACCATAGCAGAGCTGGTTAGCTAGGCTGTTTACATGATATCTAGAGCGTTCGTGACTAACTACAATTTTTTTTTGCCTACGTTTACTGACACCGGTCATATTCAGCAGGTGTTGCGCATTTGTAAATTCATCAGTTATTCTGCACTCTGAGTAGATAGCCAGAGTGAATTTGCAAACACAAGAGATATGCTAACTGGATAACACTCATTCAAGTTCTTGCTAACTAACCAAATGACTCCTGCATGTCTAGCTGTGTATAGCCACCGAAAAACAAGATGAGGGGAAAAAGTCAGTCACTCACCCACTCCTCCAATGACATAACATCCTCCTAGCAGCTAGCAAGCTAGCTAGCTAACGTTAGGCTCTGCATTTTTAGCTAGCGATGGAAATAGATGTGCTAGCCTATTAGCCACTTTATGACTGACTTGTGATCATTGCCCTTGCTAGTTTGATTGTATTGACATTCCCAGCCTTAGTTACATTTGTTCTTTTTTGTCCAAAATATTGAGTCATTGAAACGGAAACGGCATCTCGAATGGAGGCAGCAATCAATGTACCAGGCCAATTATGATTTACAACCTGATAGCAATATGTTTTGGCCTACTTAAACATGTGTTGGAGAATTATATTAATCCTGCTGCATCGAACTGCATCCAACAATGCCTTTGTCTGTCTGTTTCATATCTGCAAAGTAGTTAAAATGCTGTCAGTTCCACTTTAATGACTGTATGATGCTCTCTGAATAATACCCATATTAATTGCCCCCTGGTGTTGATGCTTTGTGTTGATAATGATCATTTGTTTTCTAATATGTTACCACTGTTATGTATTACTGGGGAGGAGAGAATTCTGCCACAGCTGATAATGAGCAGGTGCTTGTGGTGTGTCAGGTGAACCTCCCCAGTCTCAGAAGTGGTGCGTGTATCTGTGTACACACTATAAACCTCACACATCCTGCCACAGAGAGGATGTGGCTCCGGTTATTATCAAAAGGTGTGTGACTCTAGTCTATTTTGTAGTTTCAATAAATCCCGACTACATCTCACAGTTCAGGCTTGATCTAATGTATCTCTACAGAAACTGTACATCGAGCTCACAGAAAAAAAGCGAACAAAATGTAATTCAAATAATTTATCCAATGTCGAAAAATAACCACAATTTCGGTTAATCGCTCAGCACTAATTCCAGTATATTAGCCCAGTCATTCTATGCGTGTGTGTCTGTCTGTGTCTGTGTCTTAGTCTGTGTCTTTGTCTGTGTGTGTGTCTGTGTTCCTTCATTAGCACAATCCCTCTCAGAGTCCTGGTGTATAATCAATCTGCTCTCATGTTTAAACCCATTTCATCAAAAGGATCTGACTCACTGGATTCTCTCCACTCGATGACTGATCAAATCTCATCACATCTCATCCTGCTCAAACAAAAAGGCTTTTCTATGCTGCAAATGAGGCTTCAGGCTGAGTCAATCACATATCATCACACCAGTTCAAAGTCAGTGTAGTTAAAGAGTGTCCTTGACTGGAGAGACACACAGGCTGTGTCCCAAACGGCACCCTGTTCCCTACATAGTGTAGTGGGGGTGCTTTGACTGTCTGGACTGACTGACTGGACCGAGTCACAGCCAATCAGCTTACTGGTCATTAGTTACTGGTCACCCTGATTTCATGAACAACTCTGGTCTTAATCTGCTAATAGTGTTGGACAGAGAGACAGATAGATGGACTGGGCACCTCACTGATTTACTTACATATACTCTCCGTCATCCTTTGTCCTTTGATGCCCTTTTGACCCTTTGAGCCATCTAGGGTAAGCTCAGTATGACACTTTTACACTGTATACTTAACATACAAAATATATGATTTCCTTTACGTGATTATAGCCTCTGGTAGCCCCTCTCATTCACATCATGCACCCTCACATGGACACACATGGAGCAGAGCATCCCCTGCTTAGAGGGAGCATACCCATCTAAAGAGGCTAAGGTTGCTGACTGGAATTAGGTGACAGACTCCATGGCTGTTCCCAGAGTGGGAGGTTGTTGACTGGGATTAGGTGACAGACTCCATGGCTGTTCCCAGAGTGGGAGGTTGCTGACTGAGATTAGGTGACAGACTCCATGGCTGTTCCCAGAGTGGGAGGTTGCTGACTGAGATTAGGTGACAGACTCCATGGCTGTTCCCAGAGTGGGAGGTTGCTGACTGAGATTAGGTGACAGACTCCATGGCTGTTCCCAGAGTGGGAGGTTGCTGACTGAGATTAGGTGACAGACTCCATGGCTGTTCCCAGAGTGGGAGGTTGCTGACTGAGATTAGGTGACAGACTCCATGGCTGTTCCCAGAGTGGGAGGTTGCTGACTGAGATTAGGTGACAGACTCCATGGCTGTTCCCAGAGTGGGAGGTTGCTGACTGAGATTAGGTGACAGACTCCATGGCTGTTCCCAGAGTGGGAGGTTGCTGACTGAGATTAGGTGACAGACTCCATGGCTGTTCCCAGAGTGGGAGGTTGCTGACTGAGATTAGGTGACAGACTCCATGGCTGTTCCCAGAGTGGGAGGTTGCTGACTGAGATTAGGTGACAGACTCCATGGCTGTTCCCAGAGTGGGAGGTTGCTGACTGAGATTAGGTGACAGACTCCATGGCTGTTCCCAGAGTGGGAGGTTGCTGACTGAGATTAGGTGACAGACTCCATGGCTGTTCCCAGAGTGGGAGGTTGTTGACTGGGATTAGGTGACAGACTCCATGGCTGTTCCCAGAGTGGGAGGTTGCTGACTGAGATTAGGTGACAGACTCCATGGCTGTTCCCAGAGTGGGAGGTTGCTGACTGGGATTAGGTGACAGACTCCATGGCTGTTCCCAGAGTGGGAGGTTGTTGACTGGGATTAGGTGACAGACTCCATGGCTGTTCCCAGAGTGGGAGGTTGCTGACTGAGATTAGGTGACAGACTCCATGGCTGTTCCCAGAGTGGGAGGTTGCTGACTGGGATTAGGTGACAGACTCCATGGCTGTTCCCAGAGTGGGACGTTGTTGACTGAGATTAGGTGACAGACTCCATGGCAGGTTCCCAGAGTGGGAGGTTGCTGACTGAGATTAGGTGACAGACTCCATGGCAGGTTCCCAGAGTGGGAGGTTGCTGACTGAGATTAGGTGACAGACTCCATGGCTGTTCCCAGAGTGGGAGGTTGCTGACTGGGATTAGGTGACAGACTCCATGGCTGTTCCCAGAGTGGGAGGTTGTTGACTGGGATAGGTGACAGACTCCATGGCTGTTCCCAGAGTGGGAGGTTGCTGACTGGGATTAGGTGACAGACTCCATGGCTGTTCCCAGAGTGGGAGATTGTTGACTGAGATTAGGTGACCGACTCCATGGCTGTTCCCAGAGTGGGAGGTTGCTGACTGGGATTAGGTGACAGACTCCATGGCTGTTCCCAGAGTGGGAGGTTGCTGACTGAGATTAGGTGACAGACTCCATGGCTGTTCCCAGAGTGGGAGGTTGTTGACTGGGATTAGGTGACAGACTCCATGGCTGTTCCCAGAGTGGGAGGTTGCTGACTGGGATTAGATGACAGACTCCATGGCTGTTCCCAGAGTGGGAGGTTGCTGACTGAGATTAGGTGACAGACTCCATGGCTGTTCCCAGAGTGGGAGGTTGCTGACTGGGATTAGGTGACAGACTCCATGGCTGTTCCCAGAGTGGGAGGTTGCTGACTGGGATTAGATGACAGACTCCATGGCTGTTCCCAGAGTGGGAGGTTGTTGACTGAGATTAGGTGACAGACTCCATAGCAGGTTCCCAGAGTGGGAGGTTTCTGACTGAGATTAGGTGACAGACTCCATGGCAGGTTCCCAGAGTGGGAGGTTGCTGACTGGGATTAGGTGACAAACTCCTGTAGTGCAAAGCAGGAAGTGTCAGGAGCCAGTAGGAAGTCCGGTCTGTGTCTGTGTGTCTGTGGTCAGCCATACCTAATGATTTAAATCAAATCAAATTGTAATTGTCACATGTGCCGAATACAACAGGTGAACAGAGCCCCAGGACCAGTTTGCTTAGGGGGCTCTTCTCCAGGTTAAATTCTCTGTAGGTGGTTTTGTTATGGAAGGTTTGGGAATTGCTTTCTTTTAGATGGTCATGGCTCTTTTCTCAATTTTGATAATTAACTGGAATCGGCCTTATTCTGCTCTGCATACATTATTTTCTGTTTTACATTGCACACCATTATTTTTGTTTTACTGAGATTTACTGTCAGGGATCAGGTCAGACACCATCTGTGCAGAAGATCTAGGTGCTGCTGTAGGCCCTCCTTGGTTTGGGACAGAAGCACCAGATCATCAGCAAACAGTAGACATTTGACTTCAGATTCTAGTAGGGTGAGGCCGGGTGCTGTAGACTGTTCTAGTGCCCTCGCCAATTCATTGATATATACAGTTGAAGTCAGAAGTTTACATACACCTTAGCCAAATACATTTATTCTCAGTTTTTCAGTATTCCTGACATTTAATCCCCATAAAAATTCCCTTTTTAAAAGGTGAAATGTAAGAATAATAGTAGAGAGAATGATTTATTCCCAGTGGGTCAGAAGTTTACATACACTCAATTAGTATGTGGTAGCATTGATTTTAAATTGTTTAACTTGGGTCAAACGTTTCGGGTAGCTTCCACAAGCAGTTGGGTGAAGTTGGGTGAATTCTGTCCCATTCCTCCTGACAGAGCTGGTGTAATTATATGATTGAGGTCAGGGCTTTGTGATGGCCACTCCAATACCTTTACCTTGTTGTCATTAAGCCATTTTGTTGCAACTTTGGAAGTATGCTTGGGGTCATTGTCCATTTGATGCCACCCCCGTTCTTCACGGTTGGGATGGTGATCTTCGGCTTGCAAGCCTCACCCATTTTCCTTCAAACATAACGATGGTCATTATGGCCAAACAGTTCTATTTTTGTTTCATCAGACCAGAGGAAAGTTCTCCAAAAAGTACAATCTTTGTCCCCATGTGCAGTTGCAAACCGTAGTCTGGCTTTTTTACTGCCGGTTTTGGAGCAGTGGCTTCTTCCTTGCTGAGCGGCCTTTCAGGTTATGTCGATATAGGACTCGTTTTACTGTGGATATAGATACTTTTGTACCTGTTTCCTCCAGCATCTTCACAAGGTCCTTTGCTGTTGTTCTGGGATTGATTTGCACTTTTCGCACCAAAGTGCATTCATCTCCAGGAGACAGAACGTGTCTCCTTCCTGAGCGATGTGATGGCTGCGTGGTCCCATGGTGTTTATACCTGTGTACTATTATTTGTACAGATGAACATGGTAACTTCAGGCGTTTGGAAATTGCTCCCAAGGATGAACCAGACTTGTGGAGGTCTACAATTTTTTTCCTGAGGTCTTGGCTGATTTCTTTTGATTTTCTCATGATGTCAAGCAAAGAGGCACTGAGTTTGACTGTAGGCCTTGAAATACATCCACAGGTACACCTCCAATTGACTCAAATGATGTCAATTAGCCTATCAGAAGCTTCTAAAGCCATTACATAATTTTCTGGAATTTTCCAATCTGTTTAAAGGCACTGTCAACAAACTTCTGACCCACTGGAATTGTGATACAGGGAATTAATTATAAGTGTAATAATCTGTCTGTAAACAATTATTGGAAAGATTACTTGTATAAAGCACAAAGTAGATGTCCTAACCGACTTGCTAAAACTATCGTTTGTTAACAAGACATTGTGGATTGTTTGTTAACAAGACATTGTGGAGTGGTTGAAAAACAAGTTTTCATGACTCCAACCTAAGTGTATATAAACTTCCGATTTCAACTGCATGTTGAAGAGAGTGGGGCTTAAGCTGCATCCCTGTCTCACCCCCCGGCCCTGTGGAAAGAAATGTGTGTTCTTTGCCAATTTAATACTTGTTGTTTGTGTACATGGATTTTATAATGTTGTATGTTTTTCCCCCAACACCACTTTCCATCAATTTGTATAACAGGCCCTCATGTCAATTTGAGTCGAGCTTTTTTGAAATCAACAAAGCGTGAGAAGACTTTGCCATTGTTTTGGCTTATTAGTTTGTCAGTTAGGGTGAATACGTGGTCTGTCGAACAGTAATTTCATAAAAAGCCAATTTGACATTTGCTCAGTTAATTGTTTTCGCAGAGGAAATATATGAGTCTAATGTTAATGATAATGCAGAGGATTTTCCCAAGGTTGCTGTTGACTCATATCCCACAGTAGTTATTGGGGTCATATTTGTCTCCACTTTTGTGGATTGGAGTGATCAGTCCTTGGCTCCAAATATTGAGAAATATGCCAGAGCTGAGGATGATGTAAAAGAGTTTAAGTATTGCCAATTGGAATTTGTGGTCTGTATATTTTATAATTGAATTTATAATACCATCAACCCCACAGGCCTTTTTGGGTTGGAGGGTTTGTATTTTATCCTGTAGTTCATTCAATGTGATTGGAGATTAGAGATTTTAAGATTTGTATTTGATCATCTGTTTTTGCTGTTTGTTCTTTGTTATAGAGCCAAAAAGATTGGAGAAGTGGTTTATCCATACATCTCTGTTTTGGATAGATAACTCTTCGTATTATTGTTTGTTTAGAGTTTTCCAATTTTCACAGAAGTGGTTAGATTCTTTGGATCCTTCAATTACATTGAGCTGATTTCTGACGTGCTGTTCCTTGTATTTCTGTATTGTTTTAGTGATTCACCATGGTGACGGCGTACACTCTGGGTCTCTTTTTCTGTGTCTCCTATGTTTTTGTTTGGATAGGTTTCTCAATGTCTTTCTTAGGTTTTTGCATTATTCATCAAACCATTTGTTGTTGCTGTTAATTTTCTTAGGTTGTCTGTTTGAAATGTTTTGATTTGATAGGGAAGCTGAGAGGTCAAATATTCTGTTTACGGTTACACCTTTTTTGTTCAGGAAATTTTCTAAAAGGGATTGAATTTGTTGTTGCCTAATAGTTTTTTGGTAGATTTACACACTAGTTTCATTCCGTCTAGAGCATTTCTTAATATTATTCAGTTCCTTTGGCTTTGATGCCTCATGATTGAGCAAAGCTATGTTAAAGTAGAGTGTGATTTTGCTGTGATCTGATAGAGGTGTCAGTGGACTGACTGTGAACTCTCTAAGAGACTCTGGGTTGAGGTCAGTGATAAAGTATTCTACATATGAGCTATAGGTGTACCTACCATAGGAGTCCCCTCGAAGCCTACAATTGTCTACGTAATACCCAGCATCCTACAGAGCTGCAGGAGTTGTGACACGTTTTTGTTGGTTATGTTGTCGTAGTTGTGTCTAGGGTGGCATATGGGGAGGGAATGCTGTCCCCTCCAGGTAGGTCTTTGTCCCCCTGTGTGCAGAGGGTGTCAGTTCTGGCATTTAGGTCGCCACAGACTAGTACATGTCCCTGAGCCTGGAAATTGTTGATCTCCCTCTCTAGGATGGAGAAGATTTCATCATTAAAGTATGGGGATTCTACTGAGGGGGTATAGGTAGCACACATTAGAACATTTTTCTCTTGTTGAGATAATTTTCTAATTAATTTCTAGCCAGATGTAAAATGTTCCTGTTTTTACTAATTTAATAGAGTGGGTTAGGTCTACTCTATATCAAATTAGCATACCCCCTGAACAGTGTTGATTTTACCATGTAAATCTTGGTGGGGCAAATTCCCCCCTTACTTTTTTAGATGCATTCCAGCAAAGCCACAACACAACACAACACTAAACAATACATTAATTGCACTATAACAGCAACAAGCGCTGCCCACAAACGTTTAGGGTCTACATAAAGCTGTCCCAACAGTATTGCTCTCTTTCTAGCACAATGGAGTGAATCCTTACCACCGCTACACCTGGCTATCAGCGGAACCTTATCTGGCAACGAAACAGTTCATTCAGCCTCGTTTACTGCCTTTTAAAAAACCATAGCTGATATGTCTGACCATATCTCCCTGGCATATTACATAATTTATGCAGCAGCTTATAAGATATTTTTGGACTCACCTTGTTGTGCGCGGTGGTCCTTTGTTGGCACATTTTGTCATCAAAGGAAAAGATTGACAATTCTGAGTTGGAATGCCGTTCAAAACTTATTTTCCCAGTCTGACTTCCCACTGCAATGCTTGCGGTTAGCCACTGAAATGTGCAATTTCCAACTTGTGTAATTATTATGTACAATGGCCGATGAGCACCGATACGTTTTATCTATATTTTCTCTTCATTATTTCTCTTCATATGACAAGGATTAAAAAGGATTTGCCAGTATACTTGATTCACGATGGCGACTGCTAGCTAAAATTGTAAAAGTAAGATGTTGACATGATCAGTCCAATCAAAGCTACTGTACATATAATGTGATTTGATGTAATTTCTGTGGCCAATGACCTTGAACCTTCTTGGAAGGACACTTGAAATATAACTCTATGGTAGGACTCAAAGGGCCAACATTCTGGATGTCTACCATTACGAAAGTACTGAAGCTAGGCGATTGCGCAATGTCCCTATGAGTGACAGAATACTGAGCCAATCCCGGCGCAATTATGTTATTTTCTGCTGGCTCGCCTCACCACCATAGAAAGCACTGAGCTAGACTGAAACACCTGCATTTTGGACCTGACAAAAAAGAGACCATGGTTGTATGCGGATTTATTAACTCAATTAATTATATATATATATATATATATATATATATATTTTTTTTTACATTGTTTGCAAGTGACACGTATTAATGCTAAAATAAAATGCAAGCCCCCCCATTTTTTAAAACAAATATATATATATATAGGTATATATACACCTGGTAGTTTGGTGGATGGGACTACCAGCTCTCTGTAACCTAGAGGGCAACCATTGGGTCCGTCTCCTTTATACCATGTTTCTTGTAGAATGACCATGTCTGTATTTCCAATTTATTTGATGAAGTCTGGGTTCATGCTCTTTAGGCCAAAGGCAGATGACCTCAGACCTTGTATATTCCAGGATGAGATAGTAAAAGCTTTGTGTTCCATAGTGTTTAGTGTTGTTTTTGTGTGGTTTAGGCCCGGACCATCACAGCAGGTGTGAGCAGAGCATGTTGAGCATCTCTTTCTGTCTCTCTCTCTATTTCTCTATTTCTCCCTGTCTCTCGCTCCTTCTCTGATATCTGTGTCTCTCTCTGATATCTCTCTCTTTCAGGTCTCTGAACGTCTCTGAAAAAAAAAAAATATATCCTCCGCGTGCTGAAAGAAAAACTGTTATCCTCTCCCCAGCCTTCTCTCACCAGGTATGTCTCTCTCATTCTCTCCCTCATGCTCTCTATCTTTCTCTCTGTATACTTTCTCTGTATATACAGTGGGGAGAACAAGTATTTGATACACTGCCGATTTTGCAGGTTTTCCTACTTAAAAAGCATGTAGAGGTCTGTAATTTTTATCATAGGTACACTTCAACTGTGAGAGACGGAATCTAAAACAAAAATCCAGAAAATCACATTGTATGATTTTTCAGTAATTAATTTGCATTTTATTGCATGACATAAGTATTTGATACATCAGAAAAGCAGAACTTAATATTTGGTACAGAAACCTTTGTTTGCAATTACAGAGATCATACGTTTCCTGTAGTTCTTGACCAGGTTTGCACACACTGCAGCAGGGATTTTGGCCCACTCTTCCATACAGACCTTCTCCAGATCCTTCAGGTTTCGGGGCTGTCGCTGGGCAA
>NC_143043.1:38609946-38692446 GCF_057628025.1 Oncorhynchus mykiss
GGTTGATTTAGGTGCAATCTTACTGGCAGCAATATCCTTGCCCGTGAAGCCCTTTTTGTACAAGCAATGATGACGGCACGTGTTTCCTTGCAGGTAACCATGACTGACAGAGGAAGAACAATGATTCCAAGCACGACCCTCCTTTTGAAGCTTCCAGTCTGTTATTCGATGTCACAACTTCTACTGAAGTTGGTTCCTCTCCTTGTTTGTTCGGCGGTCGGCGTCGCCGGTCTTCTAGCCATCATCGATTGACTTTCATTTTCCATTTGTTTTGTCTTGTCTTCCCACACACCTGGTTTCAATTCCATCATTACATATTGTGTCTTTAACCCTCTGTTCCCCCAATGTCCTTGTCCGTAATTATTTGTTGTAAGTGCATGTGCACATTTATCTGGTGTGCGATGGGTTTTGTACCCATTGATTGTTTGTTCTGTTTCCAGTGGTTTTTATTATTAAACTGCTCCATTGTAAACACAGTTTTTGCTCTCCTGCGCCTGACTTCTCTGCCGCCAGTACGCATCCCTTACATTCGAACTCAATCTGCATGACAGAGCGATCTCCAGCCTTGTCCTCGTCAACACTCACACCGGTGTTAACGAGAGAATCACTGACATGATGTCAGCTGGTCCTTTTATGTCAGGGCTGAAATGCAGTGGAAATGTTTTTTGGGGTTTCAGTACATTTGCATGGCAAAGAGGGACTTAGCAATTAATTGCAATTCATCTGATCACTCTTCATAACATTCTGGAGTATATGCAAATTGCCATCATACAAACTGAGGCAGCAGACTTTGTGAACATTAATATTTGTGTCATTCTCAAAACATTTGGCCACGACTGTACACTCTAGAAAAAAAGGGTTCCATAAGGGTTCTTTGGCTGCCCCCTTTTTGGTTCCAGGTAGAGACATTTTGGGTTCCATGTACAACCCTCTGTGGTAAGGGCCCTTACATGTAACCCAAAAGGGTTCAACCTGGAACCAAAAGGGTTCTTCAAAGGATTCAGCCGAAGAACCATTTTAGGTTCTAGATAGCACCTAATTTCTAAGAGTGTAGCTCAGCAGATTCAACCTCCTCAACCCCAGTCATTCCTAAAGCAGGACAGTGAGACAGGATCCGCGTTCAGCACTCTTACTCTGAGACGCTGTATGAATATGGCACCGGATCTCCATAGAGCAGAAGTGAGAGGTGGAAGATGAGGTGAAGAGGAGAGCTGCTGGTGAGCCTGACTTCCCTGGATCAACCCACCCCTCCCTCTCTTTGCGTGTCCCCGGCCTGCCCTTGCCTGTCATCCCCACCCCTGCCTTCCCATGCCCTAACCTGCCTTCCGCGCCCCACCCCTGTCTTCCCATCCCCATCCCTGCCGTCCCATGCCCTCCACTGCCTTCCGCCCCCACCCCTGCCCTCCACTGCCTGTCACCCCCACTCCTGCCCTCCACTGCCTACCACCCCCACCCCTGCCCTCCACTGCCTTCCACCCCCACCCCTGTCTTCCCATCCCAAGCCCTGCCTTCCCATGCCTTCCACTGCCTTCTGCCCCCACCCCTGCCCTCCAGTGCCTTCCGCCCCCACCCCTGCCCTCCGGTGCCTTCCACCCCCACCCCTGCCCTCCACTTCCTTCCACCCCCACCCCTGCCTTCCACCCCCACCCCTGCCCTCCCTCCACTGCCTTCCACCCCCACCCCTGCCCTCCAGTGCCTTCTGCCCCCACCCCTGCCCTCCAGTGCCTTCCACCCCCACCCCTGCCCTCCTGCCTTCCACCCCCACCCCTGTCTTCCCACCCCTGTCTTCCCATGCCCTCCACTGCCTTCCGCCCCCACCCCTACCCTCCACAGCCTGTCATCCCCACCCCTGCCTGACCCACCCCACGCCTGCCTGCCATGCATGCCCCTGCCCTCGCCTGCCGCCCTTGCCCCCCCCGCCCCTGCCAACTCCCCACCCACGTCTTCTGGGAGCACCCCCTTGGGCTATAACAGTATCGAAGGTTGCGAGTGGTGCATCACAAGTGTTGTGATGGCTGGCCTTGGCACTGGCAGCAAGAAAGAGAGGTCTCGTGTCTGTGTGCTGTAGTTTGTACTGGCTAAATGTGTGTGGGAGTAACTCTGGGAAGATGGTTTGTCTTAGAGACGCTTCTCTGTAATATCAAACAGAAATTGGTCAACGGAGAAGGTCAGAGGGGGACTATTGAGTTGTATAGGATATTATCAAGCAATATGTTGTTGCATAAACTACAAACGTAATGAGCAGGGGAAAAAACATCCAGAATGATTTTGTATTTTTTGTTGTTGAAAAAAACAATATATAGTGGGCATGATACTGCTGATAAGGGTAATGGATTCCGTATTTCTTCATGCACAAGCTTAATATAGACCAAGAGGCATTGAAAATGCTCTGAGCTTCTTTCCTTTCAAGCTTCCATTGAAGTGATGATGAGTACAAACTATACAATGGCAAATCAGCGCACTTCCCTAAAGAATGTCCACTCGGATAATCACTGGGCTTTAGAATTATTTTATTTAGATTTTTTATTTAACCTTTATTTAACTAGGCAAGTCAGTTAAGAACAAATTCTCATTTACAATAACGGCCTACACCGGCCAACCCCGGACGACGCTGGGCCAATTGTGCGCCGCCTATGGGACTCCCAATCACGGCCGGTTGTGATACAGCCTGAATTCGATGGGGTGTCTGTAGTGATGCCTCAAGCACTGAGATTCAGTGCCTTAGTCCGCATTGCGGAGAGACCATGTCTGAATCCCAAAGGGCTGAATAGGCTGCCATTTGGGACACGTGACATGCCTGGGGTTCCATTCTCTGTAAGCAGTGATTATGATGATCTCCTGAACACAGACTGAACACAGACTATAACTGGTGTAATTTACTTCCATCTAATCACTCCATTTACACACCAGTTGTTTGCTTTAGAAAAAGGTTTACCATCTCATCAAGAGTGTGTGTCTTGAAGAAAAATTAAGAGAAGCAAATATGAAGGAAGGTCTTTCAAAAATGGTAGATGGTAAGAAGGAGAAAATGCACTTCTTCCCACAGCTTTCTCCTATTAAACACTCGCTCTTTCTCTCTCACATTGTCTCTCAGATGTTGACTTAGACAAATAGAAAGAGACAGTCAGGCATCCCTCCCTATTGGTTCTAATTAGACATTTTGAAAAACTAGCCTAGCTAAGCGTAGCAGGGCTTCTGTCAGTAGAAGCTCTCTCTCTCTCGCTCTCTTTCTTTGTAGCAGTCCCCTGCTGTGTGCATAGGATCCATGGCACAGCAGATAGACACAGTTTGTTTAACTAGCGTGATGATGAGCAGGGACTGAAGCAGCTGGGAATGAAGGTTAGTTAAAGGGGCAATCTGTGATTGGTACATGCATTTTTTTACTTTTAAAATGAATAACACATAGTCATTGAATCTTGAATATTATAACTGAGAAATGGCTCATGAGCTAAGTTGTTATATTTCTCCACCCCTATCCATCAGCTGTTTAGCAAAAACAGTGATGAGGTGACCACTTTGTTATTGTTTTGGAAAGGGGAGTCTCTTTTTGCTCTGCGTCCTCCACAAGCGTCATGGGACTCGTCTGAAGGTAACCCATACAAACGAATGGAAGTATGGAGGTAGTTTTGTGCCAACAAAAATAAGGCTTAAATATGTATCCAACAATCTATACATTTCCTCCTATATATAGGACAGACACTTCAAAAACCTTATTTCTTATGATTGATTTTTTACTGTCTTTTATTGCCATTTATGAATGTGTTATTCAATGCATTTCAATCCTAATAAATCAAATCTAACAGGTCTACCTTTCCTCCTCCACTGCCTGCCCTTGCCTGTCATCCCCACCCCTGCCTTCCCATGCCCTAACCTGCCTTCCGCCCCCACCCCTGTCTTCCCATCCCCACCCCTGCCTTCCCATGCCCTCCACTGCCTTCCGCCCCCACCCCTGCCCTCCACTGCCTGTCACCCCCACCCATGCCCTCCACTGCCTTCCGCCCCCACTAAATGCCAAATTCAATATTTCATCAATACTTAAAAATATATATATAACTAAAGGGGTCCTAACATTCAAACTCAAATAGCTAAATGACCCATGGTATGACCATCTTAAAACAACTCTAAGACACAAGGTTCAAGAAATCGCTAACTTGCTAGTAAGAGGTAACATTCATACACTGATATACTGACTATCTCTGAACCTCCAATGGTGGAGTTGTTGGCGTATATGTTCCGAGTCATATTCCTGTAAAGCTTACAGAGAGGATCTCATGTCAAATGCTGTTGAAGTAATATGGTTACAGGTTCACCAGCCTCACCTAAAGCCCATTCTTGTGCGAAGCTGCTATAGACCACCAAGTGCTAACAGTCAGTATCTGGAAAATACACTGAACTAAAATATAAAAGCAACATGTAAAGTGTTTGTCCCATGTTTCGTTAATTGAAATAAAAGATCCCAGAAACGTTCAATATGCTCAAATGACGTGCACAAATTTGCTTACATCCCTGTTAGTGTGCATTTCTCCTTTTCCAAGATATTCCATCCACCTGACACGCATGGCATATCAAGAAGCTGATTAAACAGCATGATCATTACACAGGTACACTTTGCACTGGGGACAAATAAAGGCCACTCTAAAATGTGCAGGTGAGTCACACAACACAATGACAAAAATGTCTCACGTTTTAAGGGAGCGTGCAATTGGCATGCTGACTGCAGGAATGTCCACCCGAGCGCTTACAAGATAATTTAATTTAATTTCTCTACCATAAGTCGCCTCCAACATAATTTTAGAGAAGGTGGCACTACGTTCAACCGGACTCACAACCGCAGACCACGTGTACAACGTTGCAAGGGCCAGCAGTTTACTGATGTCAATGTTGTGAACAGAATTCCCCAGGGTTGCGGTGGGGTTATGGTATGGGCAGGCATAAGCTACGGACAATGAAGACAATTCCATTTTATCAATGGCAATTTGAATGCACAGAGATACCTTGACGAGATCCTGAGACCCATTGTCATGCCATTCATCCGCCGCCATCACCTCATGTTTCAGCATGTCAATGCACGGCCCCATGTCGCAAGGATCTGTACACCATTCCTGAAAGCTGAAAATTTCGCAGTTCTTCCATGGCCTGCATACTCACCAGATATATCACCCATTGAATAATTTTGGGATGCTCTGGAATGATGTGTACGACAGCGTGTTCCAGTTCCCGCCAGTGGGATAACATGCCACAGGCCACAATCAACAGCCTGATCAACACTATGTGATGGAGATGTGTCACACTGCATGAGGCAAATGGTGGTCATACCAAATACTGACTGGTTCTCTGATCCAAGTCCCTACTTTTTTCAAAGGTAACTGTGACCAATAAATGCTTGCCTATATTCCGAATCATAGATTAGGGCCTAATACATTCAGGGCCTGATGGATTTATTCCAATTGACTGATTTCATTAAATTAATTGTAACTCAGTAAAATCTTTGAAATTATTGCACTCTGCATTTATATTTTTGTTCAGTATGTGTGTGAAATGCTTAGCAATGTACAGTCGAAGTCAGAAGTTTCCATACACCTTAGCCAAATATATATAATCTCAGTTTTTCACCATTTCTGACATTTAATCCTAGTAAAAATCCCCTGTCTTAGGTCAGTTAGGATCACTATTTTATTTTATTTCTTTCATCACATTCCCAGTGGGTCAGAAGTTTACATACAGTCAATTAGTATTTGATAGCACTGCCTTGAAATTGTTGAACTTTGTTCAAACGTTTCGGGTTGTCTTCCACAAGCTTCCCACAATAAGTTGGGTGAATTTTGGCCCATTTCTCCTTACAGAGCTAGTGTAATTGAGTCAGGTTTGTAGGCCTCAATGCTCGCACATGCTTTTACAGTTCTGCCCACAAATTTTCTATAGGGTTGAGGTCAGGGCTTTGTGATGGTCACTCCAATACCTTGACTTTGTTGACCTTAAGCCATTTTGCCACAACTTTGGAAGCATGCTTGTGGTCATTGTCCATTTGGAAGATCCATTTGCGACTAAGCTTTAACTTCCTGACTGATGTCTTGAGATGTTGCTTCAATATATCCACATCACTTTCCTACCTCATGATACCATCTATTTTGTTATGTGCACCAGTCCCTCCTGCAGCAAAGCACCCCCACAACATGATGCTGCCGTCCCCATGCTTCACGGTTGGGATGGTGTTCTTCAGCTTGCAAGCCTTCCCCTTTTTCCTCCAAACATAACAATGGTCATTTTGGCCAAACAGTTCTATTTCTGTTTCATCAGACCAGAGGACATTTCTCCAAAAAGTACGATCCTTGTCCACATGTAACCGTAGTCTGGCTTTTTTATGGTGGTTTTGGAGCAGTGGCTTCTTCCTTGCTGAGCGGCCTTTCAGGTTATGTTGATATAGGACTCATTTTACTGTGGATATGGATACTTTTGTACCTGTTTCCTCCAGCATCTTCACAAGGACCTTTGCTGTTGTTCTGGGATTGATTTGCACTTTTCGGACCAAAGTACGTTTAATTCTAGGAGACAGAACGTGTATCCTTCTGAGCGGTATGACGGCTGAGTGGTCTCATGGTGTTTATACTTGCGTACTATTGTTTGTACAGATGAACATGGTACCTTCAGGCTTTTGGAAATTGCTCCCAAGGATGAACCAGACTTGTGGAGGTAAAAAAAAAATTCTGAGGTCTTGGCTGATTTCTTTTGATTTTCCCATGATGTCAAGCAAAGAGGCACTGAGTTTGAAGCAAGGCCTTGAAATACATTCACAGGTACACCTCCAATTGACTCAAATTATGTAAATTAGCCTATCAGAAGCTTCTAAAGCAATGACATCATTTTATGGAACCTTCCAAGCTGTTTAAAGGCACAGTTAACTTACTGTATGTAAACTTCTGACCCACTGGAATTGTGATACAGTGAATTATAAGTGAAATAAACTGTCTGTAAACAATTGATGGAAAAATTACTTGTGTCATGGACAAAGTAGATGTCCTAGCCGACTTGCCAAAACTATAGAAAAAGAACAAGAAACTACTATGAAACAAAGATAAATGAAATAAAGAATTCTAGTAAAAAGCATTGGAGCACCTTAACCTTTTCACACTTGAGATCCAAATATCTCTAACGGTCGCCCTAAGGTAATCTTTTATGCACGTGATGTCAGAATGCACTCACTGTTCCAAAATGTGATTGTTACGCAACATGACAGTTAATCCACACTGCCCTCAAACCAAGGCATGCTGAATGCTTTTATTTATAGGCTGTTTCAATTTGTCAATTTCAAATGGTTTTCTAACAAGTTTGAATTGAGGTGTGTTCAGCCTCCTCATTAATTCACATAAAAGTAGCCCATTTCACTTTTTCGGACAATTAATTATGTATGCTTTATTGAGCCGGACAAACTTCCCCAAGCACTTCCCCAGTGTTTCCGCAGATCAAGTATGCAGATATTTGCGCATCTCCAGTCAGAACAGAACCTGCACAAACTTTTTAAAATGTTCTGGCTGGTGCCCACATTGCATTCATTGTTGTTTTCCTTACTACATGATAATAACTTTGGATGTGTGTTTCTATCAAAGTAGGTGCCATATCATGTTATAATAGTTCCTCTATGTCATGTTATAACGTTTCTACTGTAGCTCACTGTATGTATGGAGCATAATATATGTGTGTGTATTCCTTATAACCACAGACACGCAAGGTACTAAGTTCCTAACCTTTATGGTGTTATACTATAATTGTGCTTATGTAGCTAGCTACATTCTTATATTAGCTCTGTAAAACAATGCTAATTGTGTCAGATAATTATTAAATCGTGTTGTATTTTGAAGCTACCCTGGCCTTATGACCATGGTTTGTTTTCATCTAGCCTGTTTAGCATAGCTATGTTCTGCCCTGCCCCCTTGTGGAGCTCAACGGTAAAATCAAATCAAATTTTATTTGTCACATACACATGGTTAGCAGATGTTAATGCGAGTGTAGTGAAATGCTTGTGCTTCTAGTTCCGACAATGCAGTAATAACCTAACAATTCCACAACAACTACCTTATTCACACAAGTGTAAAGGGATAAAGAATATGTACATAAAGATATATGAATGAGTGATGGTACAGAACGGCATAGGCAAGATGCAGTAGATGGTATCGAGTACAGTATGTACATATACATATGAGATGAGTAATGTAGGGTATGTAAACATAAAACTGGCATAGTTTAAAGTGGCTAGTGATGCATGTATTACATAAAGATGGCAAGATGCAGTAGATGGTATAGAGTACATTATATACATATGAGATGACTAATGTAGGATATGTAAACATTATATTAAGTGGCATTGTTAAAGTGGCTAGTGATACATTTTTTACATCAATTTTCCATTATTAAAGTGGCTGGAGTTGAGTCAGTATGTTGGCAGCAGCCACTCAATGTTAGTTGAGCCTTGAGATAGAAGCTGTTTTTCAGTCTCTCGGTCCCTGCTTACTGGTTACTGTTTCTTACTGTTAAGTAACTGATATTTGTGATTTTGTCAATGCAATGTATTATTTCCTTAGCAGTGTTATTATGTTACTTCTTTGTAATATTGTTTTATTGCTATATCCTGATATTGTATTCTAATTACTAATAATTCCTCTTTATTTTGTACGAACCACACCCACAAACAGTATTGAACATTATTTGCCAATATCATAACTGGAACTGGACATGTTTGGAGCTGAAGATTGAGGCCAGATTTTGTATGCTAGTGTACACTCCTTAACAGTTGTACTCCTTAACAGTTGTGAAAACACATCAAGAAAACATGTGTCGGGTCATGGTCGTCTATTTTATTGTATTAGTGGTGGTTGAACGACAACAACAAAAACTTGTTTTACTGGGCCTCCCGAGTGGAGCAGCGGTCTAAGGCACTCTAGTACTAGCGGTGTCACTACAGACCCTGGTTCGATCCCAGGCTGTGCCGGCTGCGACCGGAAGACCTATGTAGCGGTGCACATTTGGTCCGGGTTAGGGGAGGGTTTGGCCAGCCGGAATGTCCTTGACTCATTGTGCTCTAGCGCCTCCTTGTGGTGGGTCGGGAGCATACACGCTGACTTCGGTCGCCAGCTGTACGGTGTTTACTCTGACACATTGTTGTGTCTGGCTTCTGAGTTAAGAAAGCAGTGCGGCTTGGTGGTGTCATGTTTCGGAGGCTTTATGGCTCTCAATCTTCACCTCTCCCGAGTCCATACGGAAGTTGCAGCGATGGGACAAGACTGTAACTACCAATTAGAAATCACGAAAAAGGGGTAAATAAAAAAAAAATGTTTTACTAGAAGAAAAAACTGCAAGAAAAGACTGACAACTTATGAATATGCATAACCCATATTTGATTTTGATGCAGTCATTGTATCATGGCAGGTCACCTGTCAAGTCAGTCAGTAATTGATCCAGATGTGCTCAATAGTGCTTGAGTATATGGTACTTCCCAAAGCATGGTGAAACACATAGAGGTGTGTCACAAGCTAAACATATGTACTTTGTCAACCTCCTCTGCTTCCTTCTCCTGGTGCCAGACAGGCAGACTTTGCAGTGCGTGTGTGACTGCCTTGAGCAGCAGTTTCAGGGACTTCACAGGGAAAATGCTGTGCAGTGAGGTGTAGAGGATTGTTTGCAGCAGGACGGCTCCCAGTGGAAGGGCGCCGAGGGTTGTGGTGCTCCTCCAGCAGCACTCTCATGAGGTTCAATGTGGCCTATGTGGCCTTTGAGGGCAGCAGTGTCGATCAGATGGAAAAATATATTTGTATACCACTTGGTAGTTGTCCGAGTTCACAAATCTGTTTATCATGTCTGCCTTGTCCACTGACCCCATTCTGAGGTTATAGTCAAGCACACAATCTGGATTGATCTTCCTCTCTCCCATCAGCTGGTCCACCTTCTCTGTGGCCGACATGGTTGCTCTATGGACAGCAGAGAGGACATGGACGTCTCGTTTGTCATGCCACTTTCCTGCCAGCTGTTGACCGTTCTCCTTGAACTCCACATCCCCTCTCTGCATCTTCTTGCATCCGAATGCCGGCTTCCCCTTCCTGTTCGACCTGACTGTGCCACAGGCCCATGTGCTGTTGGAGAGCAGATGATGGAAGAGTGTGGGACTGCTGTACCAATTGTCCACATACAAAATGCGTCCCTTACCCAGATGAGGAGCCACCGGACACCCCCTCATAATGTTGGATGTCAGTGATGGACCCTGTGTAGATCTTCTGGACAAACCCCATCTTCATGTCGCACATAACAGACTTGTGCCTGTGCCTTTTGGAGGGAATATATTGAGACAACACCAGCCTACACTTCCATCACATCAGGTACTCATCAATGCACAGGTCCTTGTATGGCACAAAGACCCAACCAAATGCTGCTGTCAGGCTGGTAAGAACATGCCATGGGATGGAGCATGCTGCCTGTATCCCATGCATTATCTGCTGAAGGGGCAGAGCACCACCCTGAGGATAGGGATATCATTTTTTGTCTAGTTTTCATATCCACCACTCTTGATAAGCATGTGTCTAAATGTGGAGAAGTACCTATGTTTATTATGCCCACACCTGGACAATACCGTGCTCTCGACACCCCTGAACACAGAGTAACCTTGAGTAGAAACAATGTGCTTTGTGGTACCGTCATTCTGATACCCGGCCCACTCTGGGTTCACAGACTTCGGCAAACAGTAACTTGCTCCCATTGACAGAGCCACTTGGGAGCACTGTTTCCCCAGTAAATGCTTGGGGAGGAAGGCCCCGAGAACATGTCCACTCCCCTGGTCTCCAGCTATGTTTGCGAGGTTCGCTTCTTCTCCCGCGGCATGGAATAATCTGCTTTCACCCCTTCAACCCAGCATGGCCTCTGTCCTAAGACATCCCCCGCTGCCCAGGGAAACCCCACCTCTGGCTGGATCCTTTCCGTCACGCCTAGGAAACTGCCGAGCCGCCCCCGTGAAGGATTCTTGTGGGTATAGTACCCGTAGAGACTGCGTTCTGTTTTTGTTTCTCCTCAAAATGGGCCTCTGAGGACTCTATAATTGTGCCAAACAACCTTGTTGGCGAAACTGTCTCATCCAAATACATCAGCCTGTCCATCTACGGGACAACGTCAACCAGAGGAGGTGGTTGACGTCGCCCACATACTTTTCCCTACAGCCAAGCTAGTACAGCGGGACAGACACAAGACAAAATCATCCATAGCACGGAATTAGTTGAGAAGCTCTAAAACCGTCTTCCCCGCCTCAGCGGTCTTATTCAGCTTCATTGGCAAATCAATATGATACAGGGCCTTGCAAAAGTACTCATCCCCCTTGGCATTTTTCCTATTACAACCTGTAATATAAATAGATATTCATTTGGATTTCATGTAATGGACATAAACAAAATAGTCCAAATTGGTGAAAAATAATTACTTATTAAAAAAAATTCAATTACCTTCAGAAGTCACATAATTAGTTAACCTTTTTGGGATATGGGCAGCATTTTCACTTTTGGATGCCCAGAGCGTGCCCAGAGTGAACTGCCTCCTACTCTGTCCCAAATGCTGATATATGCATATTATTATTAGTATTGGATAGAAAACACTGACGTTTCTAAAACTGTTTGAATGATGTCTGTGAGTATAACAGAACTCATATGGCAGGCGAAAACTTGAGAAAAATCCAACCAGGAAGTGGGACATCTGAGGTTTGTAGTTTTTCAAAGCTTGGCCTACCGAATACACATTGAGATATGGATAAAGTTGCACTTCCTACGGCTTCCACTAGATGTCAACCGTCTTTAGAAACTTGAATGAGGATTCTACTATAAAGGAGGGGCTCATGAGACCTCTGAGTCAGTGGTCTGGCAGTGTGCCTTGGTCTCATGACGTGTGCACCCGACAGAGTTACCTCTCGTTCTAGTGCTTTTCTGAAGACAAAGGAATTATTTGGTTGGAACACTATTGATGTTTTATGTTAAAAACATCCTAAAGATTGATTCCATACATTGTTTTACATGTTTCTAAAGGACTGTAATGGAACTTTTCAAGTTTTTGTCTGGAAGAAGTGCCTGCGCCTCATGAAGATGGATTACTGGGCTGAACATGCTAACAACAAGTGGCTATTTGGACATAAATGACAGACTTTATGGAACTTTATGGAACAAATCAGTCATTTATTGTCGACATGGGATTCCTGGGAGTGTCATCTGATGAAGATCATCAAAGGTTAGTGATTAATTGTATCTATATTTCTGCTTTCGGCTGTGTTTTTTCGAATTGGCTATGACCTAACATAATCATATGTGGTGCTTTCGCTGTAAAGCATTTTTTAAATCGGACACGATGGGTAGATTAACAAGATGTTTATCTTTCATTTACTGTATTGGACTTGTTAATGTGTGAAAGTTACATATTTAAAAAAATATATTTTGGAATTTCGCACATTGCCTTTTCATCTGAATGTTTTCGAGGGGTTCCGCTGCGCTAGAAAAGTTAACCTGATGAGGCGGTAGGGATCCCTTTTGGGAACATCCCCTCCCACGTTCAGCTCGAACGGTGGCGCATGGAAATTCAAAAATATTCTTAGAAATATTTAACCTCCACACATTAACAAGTCCAATAGCTCAAATGAAAGATAAACACCTTGTTCATCTACCCAGCATGTCAGATTTTTTAAATGTTTTACGGCGAAAACACACCACATATGTATATTAGACCACCACCGAAACGAAGACAAGAGGCAGCCATTTTGTCCCAGAAAATATAAAATTATAAAAGCAGGATTAAAAAATAAATCATTCACTAACCTTTTGAAAATCTTCATCAGATGACAGTAATAGGACATGTTACACAGTAAATATTTTTTTTTTCAATAATATGCCATTTATATCCATAAATGTCCATTTACATTGAATTCATGTTCAGAAAATACTCAAAAATGTCAGCAGAAAATATAGGTAGCGCGGCAAGATAACGTAAATAGACATCATAAACTTTGACTAAATATACATGTTCTACATATAGTTAGAAAGATGCACTGCTTCTTAATGCAATCGCTTTGTTACATTTATTTTTAACGTTACAGAAATCGCTCACTATTCAATATTCTGAGACGGCGCTCAGATTGAAGCTATATTTCTCCGCTATGTTGGAGTCAACAGAAACACAGATTTCAGCATAAATATTCCCTTACCTTTGATGGTCTTCGTTCAGAATGTACTGGAAGGGTTCTTACTTACCCAAAACATTGTTTGGTTTCAAGTCTTGTGTCTTTCTATTAGCTACTGCTAACAACATCAGCTGAAATGCACCAAAAATGTCCTCTGGTCCGGAAAAGTTGCGCATCAAAACTTCAAAATTACATATTATATGTCGACTAAACAGGTCAAACTAAGTGCAGAACCAAGCTTTAGGATGTTATAAACATACAAAACAATTTTATATTCAACCGGTCATTGTTTGTCCTTCTCCGGAGTGCTGGAACAAAGGAATGGCTGGGACCAATTCGCGCCCTAACGCACAGGTATTTTCTCGCGGCACTCACTCAATTCACTCCCATAGGGCCAATTCTCGCGGGATTTGAACGATTAAACGCTCTACTGAATGAGGACATCTAGTGGAAGACATATAAAGTGTCCCCAGATCCATAGCTGGTTGGGAAGGGTGGGGGCGATGACGTCAAAGTTCCCCCAACTTTCATGACCACAAAACTAGTTTGGAAGAATGCCTGCCCTGTGAGTTCTGCTATACTTACAGACATAATTCCAATGGTTTTAGAAGCTTTAGAGTGTTTTCTATCCAATAATAATTATTATATGCATATATTAGCAATTTGACAGATTTTTTTTCAGTTTACTATGGGCACGCAATTCCTCCAAAGGGGGCAGTAGTCAGCCCTATCTTTAAGAGGTTTTAAATAAAGTCCACCTGTGTGCAATCTATGAGTCACATGATCTGTCACATGATCTCTCTATATATACACCTGTTCTGAAAGGCCCCAGAGTCTGCAACACCACTAAGCAAGGGGCACCACCAAGAAAGCAGCACCATGAACACCAAGGAGCTCTCAGATCAGGGTTGGGTTATAAAAAAATATCAGAAACTTTGAACATCCCACAGAGCACCATTCAATCCATTATTCAAAAATGGAAAGAATATGGCACCACAACAAACCTGCCGAGAGAGGGCCGCCAACCAAAACTCACGGATCAGGACCAGGCAAGGCATTATTCAGAGAAGCAACAAAGAGGCCAAAGATAACCCTGAAGGAGCTGCAAAGCTCCACAGCTGAGATTGGAGAATCTGTCAATAGGACCACGTTAAGCCTTACACTCCATGGAGTTTGGTGTTTGCCAAAAAGCATATGGGAGACTCCCCAAACATATGGAAGAAGGTAATCTGATCAGATGAGACTAAAATGTAGCTTTTTGGCCATCAAGGAAAACGCTATGTCTGGTGCAAACCCAACACCTCCACTTCACCCGAGAACACCATCCCCACAGTGAAGAATGGGGGTGGCAGCGTCATGCTGTTGGGATGTTTTTCATCGGCAGGGACTGGGACACTTGTCAGAAAATACAAGGAAATTCTTGAGGGAAACCAGTTTCAGTCTTCCAGAGATTTTAGACTGGGACGGAGGTTCACCTTCCAGCAGGACAATGACCCTAAGCATACTGCTAAAGCAAAGCAACGCTCAAGTGGTTTATTAAGGGGAAACATTTAAATGTCTTGGAATGGCCTAATCAAAGCCCAGACCTCAATCCAATTGAGAATCTGTGGTATGACTTAAAGATTTCGAAACCGATCCAATTTGAAGGAGCTGGAGCAGTTTTGCCATGAAGAATGGGCAAAAATCCAGTGGCTAGATGTGCCAAGCTTATAGAGACATCCCCAATAGACTTGCAGCTGTAATTGCTGCAAAAGGTGGCTCTACAAAGTATTGACTTTGGGGGAATGAATAGTTATGCACGCTCACATTTTCAGTTTCTTTGTCTTATTTCTTGTTTGTTTCACCATAAAAAAATATTTTGCATCTTCAAAGTGGTAGGCATGTTGTGTAAATCATATGATACAACTCCCCCAAAAATACATTTTAGTTCCAGGTTGTAAGGCAACAAAATAGGAAAAATGCCAAGGGGGTAAATACTTTCGCAAGCCACTGTACATCTGCAGCATTGTGACCACATTCGAAGACTGGGCCGCCACCACACCCTCAGCCTGGTAAACTTTGTCCAGCTGATAGAACAAGCAATGTTTATTTGTAAGCACTGTTCTAGGATTAGCCCCTTTATTAGCCTCTGGAGCTAAGTAACTCGCCAGCTTTCCATCCATCAGCGGTGTACAAACGAGTCCCGCCTCCTCCATACCCTCTACATTCATGAACTCATTATAACCTGGTAGCACCAGCCTGGCTGAATGAGGGGAATACCAGGTTGTATTTAGCACATCTGCAAAATCTTTAAACAGAGGTGAGTGACACTTCACCACTGCAGGGACAGGAGGTAAATGACTTCCCCCACACTGGGAGGATCTTCGCTGCAGGGGAGAAGACTGCCAATCCACCCCCAGGTGATCTCCCACGCTACGACACAGCTCGTCGTAATTTTTTTTAGCCATTAAATCCATTTGGTTAAAGGGTTAATTCCATGTGGTTACAAGGTAAAAAAGGAAACAACTTAAAGTTTAGGTATTAATATCTAGTTAAGATTAGGGCTATGGTTTGGGGAAGGCTTAAAACAAAATAATTAAAAACAATGTGCAGTTTCTATTGAACATCATTGAGTACTGCTGTGAACTGCTGTGGTGCAATGGTCTAAGCAGTGTGCTCTGGCTCTGATCCTGTGAGTACGAATCCTGAGGTGAGTGAGCGCCGACAAAGGCATATATCGACATCCTCAGGTCCTTTTCAAATGTCCGAAATCTATGAATATCTCTTGTGACCAGCCTGGGATAGTACATCATCACCGGAAGCGGAATCTGAACACTGCCAGAGAAACCAAAATGAGCCCCCGACTACCATTGCTGCTCTCTCCCAGCCTCAGACAGCCCCCATTCCTATGGTTGCTTCACCGGAAGAACAATCGCCAGCAGCCCCAATCTTTCTCACAGTCAGCCCGACACCCAATGGAAGTTGAATCCAGACGGAGACAATGGTCACCTGAACTGATCCGAGCCAAAGCCTCCTGAGCGTGTTTCCACCTCAGGCCAACAGGACAGCACTCAAGAGTATCTTGAATTTTCATTGTGAAAGGGCAAAGTCAAAGGTTCAATCTCGGCTGGCTAGCCTTTTTGAACTTTGTCTTTCCACTGGCCATCTTACTCAAGCAAGGAAGCACTGGCTACACAAGCAGAGCAGAAAGGAGTGGGGTTTTAGCAAACACAAATGCTACCCAAGCAAGGAAGCATTAACTACACAAACAAAGCAGAAAGTAGTTATTTTTTAGCAAACACAAAAACCGAAACCAAGACCCAAAACTTGTAACATCTAGGGGGTTGAGTAATGTCTCCCAACTAACAGACACCTAAATCTGAGCCAAATCTGGTAGTCTTTGTGTGCTTGAAAAGTTAGTAAATTGCGTGACACGTTCTTCCTTCAGGTGCGCTGAAGTGCGAAGAATTGAGGAAATGAATGCGAGCCCGTATATTATTACCAGGAAGGCGGGGCTTCTGAGGGCGGACTCGGTATCCATTGGTCATGATTTCAGTTTTCAGGTGAATATGTGTCTCACCACCTGGATTCGGTCTTATGAAGCAAAATTTGAAATAGTGTTTTTTTACATTGGATAAAAGTAGAGACTCAGAGCTACAAAATGGTATATCATATGCTGCATTTGAGGAATAATCGGAAAGTAATTCTGCTTTTTGATCAACTTGTAAACTCACTTTTGAGAAAATGGCCTTTGAATGTTTCGGTATCTAGTGAAGAGCCTCTTAAGCTTTAGCCCCACTGATCTCGTTTTGCTCTCGGAGCGCAAACTTAGCGCTCTGGCCGACGATTGGATAACATGAAAACAGCCTAACTAGTTCTGCTGGCAACAATTTCAATACACTTTTTTTCAGACATTTTCTGATGCAGGCCATATTCAATAGGTTTTGTACACGTTACGTAACGTTAGCTAACGAGCCAGCCAGATAACGTTAGCTAATTAAACAACAATGAACAGTGCCAACAATGCCACGGTGCTGGAAGCTAACCAACCAGGTTTAATTTTAGCTAGCTAACTTTAGGCTCTAAATAGAAAAACAAAACAACTCTGGAACACAAATAATAATGTCAGCTAGGGAGCAAGCAAGCTAATGTTAGCTAGCTAGCTAACAGTACACTTTAGCTTAAGAAATGTAACTAGCTAGCTAGGTAAATAATGACCCTAGCTAGGTAAACAACATTTACTGTAAGATCACTTTAGCTAGTTAAACAACAATGAACACAGTGCTAAATCATGTTGTTACAATCCTGCATGAATACGGCTAGCTTGCTAGCTAACAGTACACATTAGCTTGAAATTAAACCACTTAGAAATGTGTCATATCTGAAAATGTAGCTAGCTAACGTTAGACTATCTTACTTGTGTACATCATCATTCATCTCCCTGTCAGGAATGCCATACCATGGTTGCCCTTCATTTGAAGATGTAATCCGGAAACATGTATTTTCTCCATCTCTTTAGCTATCATACTATAATTCCACTGATTTCGAAAACTTGATCCTCCAGAAAGTGGAGAGCAACACTTATGCAGCTCCACTACACAATACATTATAAAAAAGCTGCATTTGACAGGATTACCAACACAGATTAATGAGCTCAAATAGACAAAAGCCTTCAACACGATCGGTCAAAAGTTTGAGAACACCTACTCATTTAAAGCTTTTTCTTTATTGTAATAATAGTGGAGACATCAAAACGACGAAATAACTCATATGGAATCATGTGGTAACCAAATAAGTGATAAACAAATCAAAATATATTTTATGCAGTTGAAGTCGGAAGTTTACATACACTTAGGTTGGAGTCATTAAAACTTGTTTTTCAACCACTCCACAATTGTTTACAGACATATTTTTTCACTCATAATTCACTGCATCACAATTCCAGTGGGTCAGAAGTTTACAAACACTAAGTTGACTGTACCTTTAAACAGCTTGGAAAATTCCAGAAAATGATGTCATGGCTTTAGATGATTCTGATAGGCTAATTGACATCATTTGAGTCAACTGGAGGTGCATCTGTGAATGTATTTCAAGGCCTACCTTCAAACTCAAATCAAAAGAAGTCAGCAAAGACCTCAGAAAAATAATTGTAGACCTCCACAAGTCTGTTTCATCCTTGGGAGCAATTTCCAAACACTTGAAGGTAGCATGTTCAACTGTACAAGCAATAGTATGCAAGTATAAACACCATGGGACCACGCAGCATTCATACCGCTCAGGAAGGAGATCCTTATTCTCCTAGAGAATAATGTACTTTGGTGCGAAAAGTGCAAATCAATCCCAGAACAACAGCAAAGGACCTTGTGAAGATGCTGGAGGAAACAGGTACAGAAGTATCTATATCCACATTAAACGAGTCCTGTATCAACATAACCTGAAAGTCCGCTCAGCAAGGAAGAAGCCACTGCTCCAAAACCACCATTAAAAAAGCCAGACTACGGTTTGCAACGGCACATAGGGACAAAGATCATACTTTTTGGAGAAATGTCCTCTGGTCTGATGAAACAAAAATAGAACTGTTTGGCCATAATGCTCATTGTTATGTTTGGGGGGAAAAGGGGGAGGCTTGCAAGCCGGAGAACACCATCCCAACCGTGAAGCACGGGGGTGGCAGCATGATGTTGTGGGGGTGCTTTGCTGCAGGAGGGACTGGTGCACTTCACAAAATAGATGGCATCATGAGGCAGGGAAAGTGATGCTGATATATTCAAGCAACATCTCAAGACATCAGTCAGGAAGTTAAAACCTGGTCGCAATTGGGTCTTCCAAATGGACAATGACTCCAAGCATACTTCCAAAGTTGTGGCAAAATGGCTTAAGGACAACGAAGTCAAGGTATTGGAGTCGCCATCACAAAGCCCTGACCTCAATCCTATAGAAAACTTTTGGGCAGAACTGAAAAATCTTGTGCGAGCAAGGAGGCCTACAAACCTGACTCAGTTACACCAGCTCTGTCAGGAGGAATGGGCCAAAACTAACCCAACTTAATGTGGGAAGCTTGTGGAAGGCTACCCGAAATGTTTGACCCAAGTTAAAACATTTAAAGTCAATGCTACCAAATACTAATTGAGTGTATGTAAACTTCTGACCCACTGGGAATGTGATGAAAGAAATAAAAACTGAAATAAAACATTCTCTCTACTATTATTCTGACATTTCACATTCTTAAATTTAAGTTGTGATCTTAAATGTTTTCTTGGTTTCTCAAATGTCTGCCTTGCATGGTTCACTAACTACTTCTCAGACAGAGTTCAGTATGTCAAAACGGGGGGCCTGTTTTCCGGACCTCTGGCAGTCTCTATGGGGGTGCCACAGGGTTCAATTCTGGAGCCACTCTTTTCTCTGTATATGTCAATGATGTCGCTCTTGCTGCTGGTGATTCTCTGATCCAACTCTACGCAGACGACACCATTCTGTAAACTTCTGGCCCTTCTTTGGACACTGTGTTAACAAACCTCCAGATGAGCTTTAACGCCATACAACTCTCCTTCCGTGGCCACCAACTGCTCTTAAATGCTAGTAAAACTAAATGCATGCCCTTCAACCGATCGTTGCCCGCACCTGCCCTCCCATCCAGCATCACTACTCTGGACGATTCTGACAACTACAAATACCTAGGTGTCTGGTTCGACTGTAAACTCTCCTTCCAGACTCACATTAAGCATCTCCAATCCAACATTGTATCTAGATTTGGCTTCCTATTTCACAACAAAGCATCCCTCACTCATGCTGCCAAACATACCCTCTTAAAACTGACTATCCTGCCGATCATTGACTTCGGCGATCTAATTTACAAAATATCCTCCAACACTCTACTCAGCAAATTGGATGCAGTCTATCACAGTACCATCCGTTTTGTCACCAAAGCCCCATATACTACCCACCACCGCGAACTGTATGCACTCGATGGCTGGCTCCCACTTCATATTCATCGTCAAACCCACTGGCTCCAGGTCATCTATAAGTCTTTGCTAGGTAAAGCCCCGCCTTACCTCAGCTCACTGATCACCATAGAAGCACCCACCCGTAGCACATGCTCCAGCAGGTTTATTTCACTGGTCACCCCCAAAGCCAATTCCTTCTTTGGCCGCCTTTCCTTCCAGTTCTCTGCTGCCAATGACTGGAACGAATTGCAAAAATCACTGAAGCTGGAGACCCATATCTCCCTTACTAACTTTAAGTACCAGCTGTCAGAGCAGCTCACAGATCACTGCACCGGTACATAGGCCATCTACAAATAGCCCATCCAACTACCTCATCCCCATACTGTTATTTATTTGTTTGCTCCTTTGCACCCCAGTATCTCTACTTGCACATTCATCTTCAGCACATCTATCACTCCAGTGTTTAAATGCTAAATGTTTCGCCACCATGACCTATTTATTGCCTTACCTCCCTTATCTTACATAATTTGCACAAACTGTATATAGACTTTTTTCTCTATTGTGTTATTGACTGTATGCTTGTTTATTCCATGTGTAACTCTGGGTTGTTGTTTGTGTCGCACTGCTATGCTTTATTTTGGCCAGGTCGCAGTTGTAAATGAGAACTTGTTCTCAACTAGGTTACCTGGTTAAAGAAAGGTGAAAAAAAAACTGACCTAAGACAGGGAATTTTTCTAGATTAAATGTCAGGAATGTTGAAAAACTGATTTAAAATGTATTTGGCTGAGGTGTATGTAAACTTCCGACTTCAATTGTATATTACTCAAATAGTCAACCTTTGCCCTGATGACAGCTTCGAACACTCTTGGCATTTTCTCAACCAGCTTCATGAGCTAATCAACTGCAATGCATTTCAATGAACAGGTGTGCCTTGTTAAAAGTGGAATTTCTTTCTTTCTTGGTAAAAGACCAAGTCCATATTATGGCAAAAACAGCTCAAATTAACAAAAATAAATGACAGTCCATCATTCCGTTAAGACATGAAGATCAGTCAATATGGAAAATGTCAAGTGCAGTGACAAAAACCATCAAGCACTATGCAGACACTGGCTCTTATGAGGACCGCCACAGGAATGGAAAACCCAGAATTACCTCTGCTGCAGAGGATACATTCATTAGAGTTACAAGCCTCAGAAATTGCAACCCAAGGAGAGGAGACTGTGTGAATCAGGCCTTCATTGTCTAGTTGCTGCAAAGAAACCACTACTAAAGGACTTCAATAATTAGAAAATACTTCCTTGGGCAAAGAAACACGAGCAATGGACATTAGACCGGTTGAAATTTGTCCTCCCTGACAGTGTCTTTGTGAAACGCGGTGTGGGGGAACTGATGATGTGTCTTTCCCACCGTAAAGCATGGAGGAGGAGGTGTTATGGTGTGGGGGTGCTTTGCTGGTGACACTGTCTGTGATTTATTTTGAATTCAAGGCACACTTAACCAGCATGGCTATCACAGCATACTGCAGCGATACGCCATTCCATTTGGTTTGTGCTTAGTGGGACTATCATTTGTTTTTCAACAAGAAAATTAACCAACCCACCACCAGGCTGCATAAGGGATTTTTTTACCAAGAAGGAGAGCAATGGAGTGCTGCATCAGATGACCTGGCCTCCACAATCCCCCAACCTCAACCAAATTGAGAAAGTTTTGGATGAGTCGGACCGCAGAGTTGAGGAAAAGCAGCCAACAAGTGCTCAGCATATGTGGGAACTCCTTCAAGACTGTTGGAAAAGCATTCCAGGTGAAACTGGTTGAGAGAATGCCAATAGTTGTCATCAAAGCAAAGGGTTGCTATTTGAAGAATCTCAAATAATAAATATATTTTGATTTATTTAACTTTTTTTTTTATTTCATATGTGTTATTTCACAGTTGCAATGTATTCACTATTATTCTACAATATAGAAAATAGTAAAAATATAGAAAAACCTTTGAATGAGTAGGTGTTCTAAAACTTTTGACCGGTATTATATATGGCAGACCTTTCCGAACTCATCTCTCGGCATGTCCAGCAAATCATGGCTAGTGAGAGGTTGCTCACTTTTTCTGTGGCTTAACCAACAAGGCTAGTAATTTAACAATGTTATTCATATTTACAGATGGCATACACGTTTGTTATTGAGGCACATGACAGTTCACATGTTCGAGAAGGCATTTCTGCCAACAAAAAAAATCATTTTGATAAAAAAAAATGTTTTCAAGTTCAAACGACTCTCCTGTGAAGTCATGACTTGCAACATGTGCCTACTTTCCTGAATTGGGTCACATTTCATTGGCCGTTTATTCCCTATAGTATGTTATACCAAGTGACCGGGAACTTCCACTGCCACTGCCACAGCCAGCCAGGAAGACAACAACCTCTCCCTCAACGTGATCAAGACAAAGGAGATGATTGTGGACTACCGGAGAAAGAGGACCAATCTCGCCCCCATTCTCATTGACGGGGTTGTAGTGGAGCAGGTCGAGATCTTCAAGTTCATTGGTGTCCACATCACCAACAAACTAACATAGTCCAAGCACACCAAGACAGTCGTGAAGAGGGCACAACAAAACCTATTCCCCCTTAGGAGACTGAAATGATTTGGCATGGGTCCTCAGATCCTCCAAAGGTTCTACAGCTGCACCATCATGAGCATCCTGACTGTTTGCATCACCGCCTGGTACGGCAACTGCTCGGCCTCCGACCGCAAGGCACTACAAAAGGTAGTGCCCACGGTCCAGTACATCACTGAGGCCAAGCTTCCTACCATCCCGGATCTCTATACCAGGCGGTGTCAGAGGAAGGCCCCAAAAATGATGAAAGACTCCAGCACCCTAGTCATAGACTGTTCTCTCTTCTATCGCATGGCAAGGGGTACTAGAGCGCCAAGTCTAGGTCCAAGATGCTTCTAAACAGCTTCTACCCCCAAGCCATGAGACTCCTGTACATCTAATCAAATTGCTACCCAGACTATTTGCATTGCCCCCCCCCCCTTTTTTAAGCCGCTGCTACTCTCTGTTTTAATCTATGCATAGTCATTTTAAAAACTCTACGTACATGTAGATATTACCTCAATTTCCTCAACTAACCGGTGCCCCCGCACATTGACTCTGTACCGGTACCCCCTGTATATAGTATCACTATTGTTATTTTACAACTGCTCTTTAACTAATTGTTACTTTTATTTCTTCTTCTTATTGGTCTTTTTTAAACGGCATTGTTGGTTCAGGGTTTGTAAGTAAGCATTTCACTGTATTTATTTATTTCATTTAACCTTTATTTAACTAGGCATGTCAGTTAAGAACAAGTTCTTATTTACAATGACGGCCTACCAAAAGGCAAAAGGACTCCTGCGGGGACGGAGGCCTGGGATTTAAAAAATGATACAATATAAATATAGGACAAAACACACATCACAACAAGAGGGACAACACAACACTACATAAAGAGAGACTGAAGACAACAACATAGCAAGCCAGCAACACATGACAACACAGCATGGTAGCAACACAACATAACATCAACATGGTAGCAACACAACATGATGTCACACCCTGATCTGCTTCACCTGTCCTTGTGATTGTCTCCACCCCCTCCAGGTGTTGCTTATTATCCCCGGTGTATATTTCCCTGTGTTTCCTGTCTCTCTGTGCCAGTTCATCTTGTTTGCCAAGTCAACCTGCGGTTTTCCTTGTTCCTGGTTTTCCCAGTCGCTGTTTGTTTCTAGTATTCCTGGTTTTGACCCTTGCCTGTCGTGACTCCGAACCCGCCTGCTTGACCACTCTGCCTCTTCTGGCTACCAGCCTGGCCATCCCCCTGTACTGTTTTGGACTGGGATATGGTTTCTGACCCCTGCCTGGCCTTACCTCAAGACTGCCTATCGTCTGGTACTGTTTGGACTCTGACCTGGTTTATGAACTCTTGCCTGTCCCTGACCTGCCTTTACCTAATCCCTAAATATCGGAGCTCTATCATCTGCCTCCTGTGTCTTCATTTGGGTCTCGCCTTGCGCCCTTATACATGGTTGCAGCACAAAACATGGTACAACCATTATTGGGCAAAGTCAACAGCACAAAGGTCAATAAGGTAGAGACAACAAGACATCACACAAAACAGCCACAACTGTTAGTAAGAGTGACCATGATTGAGTCTTTGAATGAAGAGATTGAGATAAAACTGTCTAGTTTCAGTGTTTGTTGCAGCGAACTGAAAAGAGGAGCAACCCAGGGATTGAATGTGACTGGCAGAACAGGTGTTGTATGAGGAGGATGAGGGCTGTAGTAATTATCTCAGATAGAGGGAGTGAGACCTAAGAGGGTTTTAGAAAAATAAGCATCAACCACTGGGTCTTGCGACAGGTACACAGAGATGACCAGTTTACAGAGGAGTATAGAGTGCAGTGATGTGTCCTATAAGGAGCATTGGTGGAAATCTGATGGCCGAATGGTAAAGAACATCTAGCCCTCGAGAGCACCCTTAACTGCCGATCTATTAATGATGTCTCTGTAATCTAGCGTGGGTAGGATGGTCATCTGAATCAGGGTTAGTTTGTCAGCTGGGGTGAAAGAGGAGCGAATACGATAGAGGACACCAAGTCTAGATTTAACTTTAGCCTGCAGCTTTGATATGTGCTGAGAGAAGGGCAGTACACCGTCTAGCCATACTCCCAAGTACTTGTGTAAGGTGACTACCTCAAGCTCTAAACCCTCAGAGGTAGTAATAACACTACCTTCCCTTTGTTTTGGAGGTGTTCAGAACAAGGTTAAAAGTAGAGAAACCTTGATGGACACAAAGAAAGCTTTGTTGTAGAGCATTTAACACAACGGTCTACACTGGTCTACCCTTCGGCTCATGTGGCAAATAAAAATGGATTTGATTTGACAGCAGAGCGCACCACACACTGAATAAGGGCTATGCAGTTTGGTCCTTTTTTATTCAGTCAAGCAGAGATTAGACTAGAGGAGATTAGCCCTTAGGTTATACCTGTCAGGAGCCTGGCATACTAATAGGGTGCAGGTATGTGTGTGCGTGCGCATGTGTGTTTGAGTGAATGTGAGCATGCGTGCATAAGTGCAGAGGAGGAGGAGGGATAGGAGGGGATCACACACTATATGGCTGGGGTCAAAGCAGCGTTGTGTGTGTGTGTGTGTGTGTGTGTGTGTGTGTGTGTGTGTGAGAGAGAGAGGGGAGGGGATCTTATGTGTCCTGTAATGAAAGCTCTCCGGGGGGGATCGGTGGACTCTATTCAATCGTAGATAGATGCACTCCAAATGGCTTCCTATTATAGTGCACTACATTTGACCAGGGACCTTTAAGCTCTGGTCAAAAGTAGTGCAGTATATAGGGAATATGGTGACATTTCGGATGCAAAAAAAAACATGGCATGCTGCAGCACAGGCAGGGATTTAGAGGCACTGCACTGTCATCCTGGAGCAAGATGAGGAAGCGATGAGCAGGTAAAGAGAGGTATAGAGGCAGAAATGCTAGATGGAGCAAAATAAGAGAGAACAAATTTTAAGATTCTGTTTTCTGCTTCTGTTTTTTTGTTTAATTTCACACACTAACGATTAGATGAGTTGGGGTTATCACACTACTAGCTGCACTCTAAAAAATGCAGGGTTAAAAACAACCCAGCACTGGGTAGATAGCGGACAGAACACAATTTTCTTGAAGACGTTTCTTAGTAGGGGCATGGCTTGCACATAGTTTTTGGGGCCAACTATGACAGTGAATGTCATTCCAGTTCATTTGTTCTGTGTGCATAAACATCTACATTTCCAGTGTACTAACAACATGATGAACAGGAATTACATTTACACTCAGGGGTGGCCAAGAAGAACTATCTGAAAGCCACGCCCCCAATTGGTATTTTGTTGAAAGAGTTGCTGTGTCAAGCCAACATGAAAGGGAATAAAAACGAATGATGTTATGTATGATACCGGCCCTCTGAGGCATGCGTCAAAATTGCTAAGCAGTTCACTTCGAAGCAGTGTGCTGATGCTTGTATCACTTTATCAGAAGCATGTGATCAATGATGTCCGAAGCGTCATCAACCACCTGATTGATTTGGTATTGGTTTTGATAGAAGACAAAAAGGCATGTGAGACGTCATCTATAATAATTTAGCTGTTGCACCAGTGTACACTGTGTTGATCAAAGCCTTGAGTAACGAACCTATTTGGCTGGAAATGCTCAATGCTTCAGGAAGCTTTGCTTGACCATCACTAATAAAAACCGAACTGATGGTTAAATTAACCCATGTTTGGGTAATAGGGTTACTTTCAGGAGCCTTGCATATTGGGGTGGGGCTTTCAGAGAGTTATTTTTGGCCACCTATGAGAGTAAATGTCATTCCTGTCCATCATCTTAAATTTGTACACTGCAGATTTCACTTTTCCTTCAATCATTTTGAACATACCTTTGTTTTACAGAAAATGTATAATAAACAGGGAACACTCGCAACATTGGGATATGCATACGCACAGGAAGAACTCATACTCTAGAATCGCAAAGTTTTGACTTCCTGTGTATTCGTGTGCTCACAGTGAACCACAAAGTCTGCATTCACAGCGAATTTAGATACCACCCGTTAGAGTAGATAGGTGTGCCCACAAACTTAGATGATGGCACAGCAATACCAGAATTTCTGTAGGCAAGATTCCTTTTGACAATGTTACACAATGTATAATCATGCCTGGGTGCTGTTCTGTGCCTGTCTGTGCTAATTACAAACAAGCACAAAAATTAGTTATCTTCCACCTTTCTACCTAACAGTTATTTACCCCGATGCTGCCAGTGGCTTGTGGCTATCAAGAATGATGCGCCTTATGGTGACCAAAGATCGTCAAAGGGATTTTCAGGCTGAACTGGTGGGGAATCCATTTCGACGAAAGCTGTGAAGTGATGTGATACCATACATTTTTTCCTTCAAAACAAAATGGAAGATTCTTGATTAAAGGTAACCTAATGTTAGCTAGCTTGCTAGCCTAGCTGGATTAGCTAGGTAAATTAGCTAGCTAGCTAACATTACAGTCCTTTATCGACTTCTGAAAGCCATCCGCTAAATCATATAGCTATCTTTTTTGGTATACACACTGTCAATTAATTTAGTCTATGCCATGGTAGTCTATTTCTCCCTTGTCTGGAAAACACTCCATTACTAAAAATAGAATTGTCGATATAGTTAAGTCACTCTCTGTTTGTGTGTTGGCAGCTATGGTTGGTCATCTATGGTTGGTAAGCTAAGTCATCTATGGTTGGTAAGCTAAGTCATCAGCTAAGTCATCTATAGTTGGCTAGTTGGTTCTCAGCCAGTCTCAGCTGACTAACAATATTTTTGCCGATTTAGTGATGCTAGATAGAAAACAGCAAGCTGACAATTTTGAAATGTCCATGTTTGGTATGGTGAGCTGCCAGTCTAATGGAGATCATTACAATTAGTGGGGTGGTTAAATTGTGTATTGTTGTGTATTTTGTTGTAGGTGGTCCTGAATCTGATTCCACCAATATGCACGTCCAACCCCGAGCTCTACACTAGGCGAAGGTAAGTTGTGAAAAATATTTACAAGCTAATGGCTAAGAGCTCCAGTTACAGTAAGTATGGTATTAATATGAATTGGGTAGTGTTTGTGTGTGTTATGGGGTTACAGGTGGTTAGAGGTAGCCTGAGGACCACAGAGTACCTTCCAGATCTTGTAATCAGTTTAGTCTACCGCTCTTCTGTTTTTAGGGTTTCGTTTTGTAAAACGTAGGTTACCTGGAGTTATTGCACAGTGCCCTGCTGAAAAATATCCCAAAGCGGCGGCATTTTGGTTGCATAAGCATGAGGGAGTGAACACACCTCGTGGTTATGGAGCACAGAAAGATTGTGGGACAGAAACCAGCAAGGGACACTGAAAGGTATAAAATCAATACAACAGTAATTTTTTTTTTTTTTCACGTTTATTTTTTTTTCACCTTTATTTAACCAGGTAAGCTAGATGAGAAGAAGTTATCATTTACAACTGCGACCTGGCCAAAATAAATAAAAGTAATGACATAACCACCTTATTCTTCTCTCTGCAGATCCTCAAAATACAATAAAAAGACATGTCTACAAAAATCCCTTGCTAAGGGCTATTATTGACAAGAATGATCTGCCAAGCCAATGGGCTGGGGGAGGTTTTCCAGACAGTTCTTTGAAATGAGGAAAGGGGTTTTGGTTATGCAGGGTTGTGAGTAGACAGTAAATATATTGTTGTGTATGAGAGCGATTGAGGTGCCATTTCTCTTAAATCTCCCACATTCTGTGTAAGAACTGTCCTTCTAAAACTTTTCAAATGTTCTTTAGCCCCCCAGCCCATTCACTTTGTTGAAAGACCTTTCCTCTAAAAAGCAGCACCCAATGTCCCCTCATTATCCCTAGCCGGTCCCATTCGGTTGACACCTTTACCAACAAAGATATGTTGCATTATGTCCCTTCCACAAAAGGTGTGAAATGCTAAACACCAAAACCATGTCTTTCAAAGATATGTGTAGTACCAACAAATCTTCTGCAAGAGGACCAAACAGTTGTTGGTTAAGAAGACCTACACATCTTTCGGTAGTCTTATCCACCTGGCCATTCACCGCAGATAGGACAATGCCATTTGCCATAAGCACAAACAGTCTCAGGTTCCCCAGCCCACCATGCCGAACACCATTGCCAGTGTGCCAAGCCGGATATAGGACTACGGCTGTGTTTACACGGGCAGCCCAAGTCGTAACTATTTTTCATTAATTGTTCTTTTGACCAATCAGATCAGTTCTGCAAAATATCTTATGTGATTAAGACCATTTAGTGTAAAAAACATCAGAATTGGGCTACCTGTGTATACGCAGCCAGTGTGGCTTAGCATAAGACCATGTATAACATGGGTCTCCAACCCTGTTCCTGGAGAGCTACCCTCCTGTATGTTTTTTGCTCCAACCCCAGTTCATATAAACTGTGCAGGGCTCTGTAGTATCAAACAGATTCTAGACATTCAGATATCGAAATAGTATTTATTTGTCAAAATTTAAAATACAGGGGAGTGTACACTATTTAATGTTACCTCAAAACAATTGGGTATTCAACAACAATTTTATATGGTTAAAATAGTATGAACATTGTATTACAGTTCAGTGTGTCCAAGTCTGTCTCAGGTGTAGAGACACACAAGTGCAGAGAACTGTAGCTACAGATTGTTACACCAATGTGATTTACACAAATATTTTTACAGACTTCTTGTCTATTTCAAGTCTTCTCTCATTGATCGAGACAGGTGGGTGTCCTCCCCAAAGTGCTGCATGTCCTGATGACAGAAACTTGTCTCGATCATTGAGCGAAGACTCGAAATAGACAGGATGGTAGCGTACACATTGTTGGATTACTTCATGGAGGAAAAAATATATATGTTCAAACTGACCTCCGTCAACGTAGACTCCTGTGTAGACCTCCGTCAACTGAGACTCCTGTGTAGACCTCCGTCAACTGAGACTCCTGTGTAGACCTCCGTCAACTGAGACTCCTGTGTAGACCTCCGTCAACTGAGACTCCTGTGTAGACCTACGTCAACTGAGACTCCTGTGTAGACCTCCGTCAACTGAGACTCCTGTGTAGACCTCCGTCAACTGAGACTCCTGTGTAGACCTCCGTCAACTGAGACTCCTGTGTAGACCTCCGTCAACTGAGACTCCTGTGTAGACCTCCGTCAATGTAGACTCCTGTGTAGACCTCCGTCAACTGAGACTCCTGTGTAGACCTCCGTCAACTGAGACTCCTGTGTAGACCTCCGTCAATGTAGACTCCTGTGTAGACCTCCGTCAATGTAGACTCCTGTGTAGACCTCCGTCAACTGAGACTCCTGTGTAGACTTCCGTCAATGTAGACTCCTGTGTAGACCTCCGTCAACTGAGACTCCTGTGTAGACCTCCGTCAACTGAGACTCCTGTGTAGACCTACGTCAATGTAGACTCCTGTGTAGACCTCCGTCAATGTAGACTCCTGTGTAGACCTCCGTCAACTGAGACTCCTGTGTAGACTTCCGTCAATGTAGACTCCTGTGTAGACCTCCGTCAATGAAGACTCCTGTGTAGACCTCCGTCAATGTAGACTCCTGTGTAGACCTCTGTCAATGTAGACTCCTGTGTAGACCTCCGTCAATGTAGACTCCTGTGTAGACCTCCGTCAACTGAGACTCCTGTGTAGACCTCCGTCAACTGAGACTCCTGTTTCCCCTAATCAAGAATGAAGACGACATCACTAATGTTGCTCGAAAATGCTCTGCGCTACACCAGACCGTACATATACTGTAACTCCCAGTAATGGATATCAAACATCTTTGGTTAATTCACAAAATCTGGTGTAACAATCTATAGCAAAAATATATGGTGGTCATGATGAAATTGTCATTCACAAAGAAACATACAGTAAGACTATACAGTATAATCAGTTTACTTATAAAGCTATGGGGGGAGTGTTGTCATGATCAAACTGCCATTCAGCTCCTCATGAGTAAACTGTTTGAAATCCAGCATAATCCCTCGAGAGGGATAGAGTTCTAATCCCTTGAGAGGGATACAGTTCATGAGATGTACAGTGGGGAGAACAAGTATTTGATACACTGCTGATTTTGCAGGTTTTCCTACTTACAAAGCATGTAGAGGTCTGTAATTTTTTATCTTAGGTACACTTCAACTGTGAGAGACAGAATCTAAAACAAAAAAACACACTGCAGCAGGGATTTTGGCCCACTCCTCCATACAGACCTTCTCCAGATCCTTCAGGTTTCAGGGCTGCCGCTGGGCAATACGGACATTCAGCTCCCTCCAAATATTTTCTATTGGGTTCAGGTGTGAACACTGGCTAGGCCACTCCAGGACCTTGAGATGCTTCTTACGGAGCCACTCCTTAGTTGCCCTGGCTGTGTGTTTTGGGTCGTTGTCATGCTGGAAGACCCATCTAAATTCCACTCCAGGAAGAAGCCCAGGCACCACACAGTATAGTCTGTAAGACAAAAAATAATAATTATACTCTATTGTACAATTTGAACGACAGTAAAATTGTGCCAGCATAACAACATTAGGCTAGACTAGTTGAACATGCATACATGTGCACAGGCACAGAGATTACATTTACAACAATATCTAGCCTAATATATGGCAAAACCCGCAACCTTTGCGTAGTGACCAAAATGTAAAAATTTACCTAAGTAGTTAGGCAGACTGTATCTACCTACAGCTATGTCTATCAGACATGCTTAGGGAAAAAAAATTAAATAGTAAAACCAGCTTCTGTTTTAGAGATTTCCAACAGTAAGTTGTTGTATTATTGTTTCTCCTTACTGTTTATTAATACACTTAGCTAGCTAGGTTGCTGGATATACAATACTTGTTATTTACATCTGTTTGGCATCCTAACTTGCATCCTGCCTATAATATTGTGAAATGCATTATTGAAATACATCCATGGTCATAATCCTATTATGTTACCCAGCTAGCTAGTAAAATTATTTACACCTGCTGATGTTGTAGATTGCTTTTTAAAGGCCATATCTATGACTAAAAAGAGAAGAGGTTTTACTAGTGAGATACAAAAGTTCTCTGATTGCAAAACCTCTTCTATTTTTTGTCATACATATGACTACCAGTAGTTGTTAAGCTAATTTAGCAAGCTACATAGCTAAGTTAGCAAATAGAAAAATAATTTGATTTCCCCCCACTGTAACACAATAGTATTTTAGCCAACAATACACAGTATGGGTTTCAGTAGATCAACTAAAGTTAGCCAGCTAGCTAGGTGGCTTGCAGGAGCAATAACTTACTTAGCTAAGCACCATATACCCTCTTGGTGCTGGAATCGGCTGTAGCTGAGCTTTGTTTAGAATACTCTTCACTATATTCTGGCTAAAACAGGTATGGTTGAATGTCATCATGTAGGTAAAAGATGCTCCATGTCAAATTTGTGTTGATTTGTGCCATTGCGTCTGGTCAGTTCTATCAGTTTTGCCCAAAGAATTGTGTTGTTAGTGCCAGCTTCCTTCTGAATAAAGCCCGCCTTGGGGGAGGGACGGGGGCCAGAGCACAAACCACAGCCCAGTACAAGTTGTATTCTTTTAGAGACTGGAGAAAATGTGTCTGCTTGTATATTTAGCAATGAATCCGCCAATAGGAACATTGAACACTGAAAAACGTCCAATGGCTCCATCAAACAAGGACAACCATAACTACACTCACAAAAATGGATAGAGTGATCAGTAGAACATAGAGCCTTCACCAAATGCCATAAAACAGGACTACATTTATTTTTAGATATCGCCCCCATCAATACATCATTGAGTACGAGAAGCCCAGACCTGCCTTCCTCCTGGGCAATTATGTGTGCAACACATCTCACTGTCCTAGAAATGCCTCGGACATTATGAAGACAAGCCCAGATTCCCCCAGGGTGAAGTTCCCCTTTAAATTATGATCACGCTGTGAAGCTGAACAACCGCAATGCGGATTCAATAAAGCCCTAAGTCACCCAACTGAGTGGGTCAAAATAACCCAACTTGTGTTCTGTCCAATATTTACTCGAATTGGGTTGTTTTTAACCCAGTTTCCTTTAGAGTGCGATGCAGGGAGGTATGCGGTTGGATATAGAGGGTCTCAAATGGCACCATATTCTTTATGAGGTACCTACTTTTCAAAAGTATTGGGGGCGGAACCTAGAAAGACAAATGAAAGGAAATGTATCTCCATTTGATGACAGGGCTGTGGTCAAAAGTATTGCACTATATAGGGAAACGGTAGGGCGGAACCTAGCAAGACAATGAAAGTAAATGTATCTCTATTTGATGGCAAGTCTGATAAGGGTTAAATAAACCATGATTGCTATCCGAGAGATATGGAGAGATTTATGTGGTGTCAAATTGAGCCTTCAACCCACCTTTCATGAGAACGGTGTGTCGATCACCACAGCTAAAACCATTTAAGTTCATCTACATTCCACTGTAGACATCATCCTTCATATCAGGTCAAATCCATACACTTTGTCATAGGGGCGAGCGTGTGAGAGGAGAAGTCTTACATTGACGGATCGTTTCGATCTCACTCTCTTAACATCTTAAGGTAACTGATTTGACTGCGCAGGGCAGGAGCCTCACAAAATGCACATCTGGCTGGCTGGCATACAGTAATGAATTTCCAATGATAATGCCATAAAATGGCATCTTTGGGAGAAGGGCTGCATCTATCATACACATGCTGGTGTTAGATATAGTGACACTTCATTATTGGCTCCTCCTGTGTGATCTTACAGGAGTATGTGTGAGTTGGTATCATGTGACTGTGTCTTTCCTTCCTTCCTTATTATTGAACTTTAATGAGATAGTCTGGCTACTGTCTGGTGTACACCCACAGCCAGTCCCAATTTGCTCCCTACCCCACCCTCTTGGCCCTCACCCGTTAACCTTTGCAGATCAGAAGGGTGTGGATAGGTATAAGCAGTGCAGTAGTGCAGCTTCCACCATATTGCTTACACCTTTCAAATCTGCAAAAATGAAAGAGTTTGGGCCAAAGCAGAGCATTTGAGCGTGGGTGTCTACCAGGCTGTAGCTAGACAGAATAGAGAGGCACTCATAAAGAGATGTACTCATATGCAAAGCAAACAGCTGACATTTTAATGTCGCACGGACAATGTCCTGTCGAGTTTCAGCAGATTGCGGTATACACACATGCACGCACCAAAACACACACAAAAACGTTATTACAGAAAAACAAAGATCAGAACACACATCTGTAATATTGTATTGATCTTTATTCATATTAAATTAAAAATATATTTTTGACAGGTTCATGTAACAAAACTGCGGAAAAATGCTATAGCCTTGGGAATGGTAAAACAAGTTGGAAGCAGCGCCGAAGTATATTCGAATAATAACAGCCTTTAAAGCAAAGGGATGGAAAGAAAGAATAGAGCTCTCCTCCTGGGAACCTCAGCCAAGCGTCAGTAGCTCTGCTGCTACAGCTCTGTCTGAAGCCTGGACCAGGACATTCTGATACTACAGTCAAACAAGTCCCAATCAACCAATCAATGAAGTCATGATGAATCAAATGAATAAACCAAACCAGTATCCATAGACCAACTGAATGATATGTCAATTTAAATATACAATAAACCAGCTATTTGGTTTATCTGATGCCTCCATCAGAAAGTAGGGGTCAAGGACCTTGACTGGAGCCCAGCAGGTACACCAGTCAATTTACCATTATTTGAGGCTTGTTGTGGCTGCTCAAGAAGATCAAAGGCTGGTTGGGTTTGTTAAACTGAGTCTGTGGGTACAGTATGTATACATTATCCAAGGCTTATAGCAGTTCCTCAGACCATAGGCTTATTTAACGAGGCAAGTCAGTTAAGAACAAATTCTTATTTACAATGACAGCCTACCCCAGCCAAACCCTAACCCAGACGATGCTGGGCCAACTGTGTGCCGCCCTATGGGTCTCCCAATCACGTCCGGTTGTGATACAGCCTGGAATCAAACCAGGGTCTGTAGTGATGCCCCTGGCACTGAGATGCAGTGCCTTAGACCACTGCCCCACTCGGGAGCCCAGGTAGGAAATAAATACATATTGATTATGAATACCAGTTAAATTGATACGAAAGAATGTTGAAAGAGAAATAGAGAGAGAGAGAGTAATATACAGTAAATAAAGGATAGAGGAGTACTCATCAGTACTACAACAGAGGCTCAGTCTCTCTGATGGGTGGGTTCTGTACAAATTCAAATGGCTAGAGGGGAGGAGAGGATGGAGAGGGGAGGGGAAGAAGAGGAGAGGATGGAGTAAGGAGGGGGTGGGAGAAGAGAGGATGGAGGGGGAGGAGAGGATGGAGAGGATGGAGAGGAGAAGGAGAGAAGAGAATGAGAGGAGAGGATGGAGAGGGGAGGATGGAGAGGAAGGAGAGAGGAAGATGGATAGGGGAGGGGGAGAGGAGAGGATGGCAAGGGGGGTGGCTGGTGGAGAGGTAACTGAAAGATAAAAGGTATACCCAAAACAAGGAAAAAGCACCTCTATACAGTGAGCACGAGGTTTTTAAAACACAAAGTCCACCAAGTTGTGCTAAATACAGATACGAAGAAAACAGCGGGGCACTAGAAAGCCGGCAAGCTTTTTCAAATCAGAATTCACAGGTCAAATACATATATATATATATATATATATATATATATATACAGACGTAAAAACCAAGAAGAAAACTGATAATACACAATAATATTAAACAAAAAGCAGTAATATGCCAAGGATAAAAGAGGAATCGAAAACATGGCAGCCCAAAAAGCATGGCTTTCCTACTATTTACAAATGCACCTGGCCAATTCTTCCACTATCTATAAAAATACTATTCACATTTTCTCGGTTGAAGAACAGTAGTAAAATGATCAGGAACAACCATTCTGTATTATGCCTGTGTGACATTTAAAAAAAAAATGCTCTCCCGTTTATTAGTTAAGTGTTACCATCAAACCACCATGTATTGTAAACTGTGCTTACACTACAACTGCAGTCTTTTCCTGTTGTTTCAAAGGAATTAATAAACTATAGTACCACTCAAATGAGCTGAGTGTGATAAATGTACCGTTTTTGTGTGTTATAATATATGATGAATTGTATGAATATTATTTGTTATTTAACAGGTATCTTCACTGAAACAATAAGCATTGTGTCAAGTTGCAAGACGCACTGAGTGCAGCTTCTCATACAGTATTTACTTGTATATGTAGGGTTTTAAATCACATCTATGTGCAATGGGATACTTCAGACAATGAAGAAACAGGAAAGGCTTATTGGATCAGACTGTACATTTCAATACCATAACAATTGCAAGAATTGACCTTAGAAATTAATATTTCGTATTGTAAGAAATACAGGAATCTTTCCATTATGTACTTGAAGTATTTTCTCCAAGTTGTGGATCCAGGAGTGGACCCAGTTTAGAGTAACATTGAAATACAACAGTGTGAAAGAGGCCTTCACCACAATGTCTGTGCCCCAACTCACAGCAACGCAGTCAAAGAAACAACAATCTATTGCCATTATGAATCCCCTCCACTGAGAGTAAGAAACATCATCATCATTAACACAATTTACAATGCTCTTTCAGATGTCAGGGTTACATCTGTTTTGATTATTATACCCCAAAACCATAAATACAATAGTAGCTGAATGAAATAAATGTGACACTTTCAACATTGTTGATTCAAATGTGTGTGCACAATCAGTGTTGAAATGAAAGAGAGGAAATATTTGTGCTCCTTTTGTACCTAAACGATTTCCCTAAAGCAACCATCAAATACATAATTCATTAAAGATTATGACTCTATGACTCTCACTTCTAAAACTCCTCACCGGTCGCTTCTTCAAAATAATTGTGGCTCCTCATTAAGTTGCTTTATGGTAGTCAGTTTTTAAATACACACCATTCCACTTCAACAGTGTTTGCTACATACTGTACATTATATATACAAAAGTATGTGGACTCCCCTTTGAATTAGTGGATTTGGCTATTTCAGCCACACCAGTTGCAGTCAGGCGTATAAAATCGATCACACAGCCATGCAATCTCCATAGACAAACATTGGCAGTAGCATGGCCTTGCTGAAGATCTCAGTGACTTTCAACGTGGCACCGTCATAGGATGCCACTTTTCCAACAAGTCAGTTTGTCAAATTTCTGCCCTGCTAGAGCTGTTTAAATCAACTGTAAGTGCTGTTATTGTGAAGTGGAAACTAGGCGAAGTGGTAGGCCACACAACCTCACAGAACAGGACCTCCGAGTGTTGAAGCGCATACCACTTAAAAATTGTCTGTTGTAAGTTGCAACACTCACTACCGAGTTCCAAACTGCTTCTTGAAGCAACGTCAGCACATGAACGGTTTGTCGGGAGCCTAAGATTACCATGCGCAATGCCAAGCGTCAGCTAGAGTGGTGTAAAGCACACCGCCATTGGACTCTGAAGCAGTGGAAACGCGTTCTCCGAAACGTGTTCTCCGGAGGCCCTTTCCTGTTTCAGCATGACAATGCCCCTGTGAACAAAGCGAGGTCCATACAGAAATGGTTTGTCGAGATCAGTGTGGAAGAAATTGACTGGTCTGCACAGAGCCCTGACCTCAACCCCATCAAACACATTGGGATGAATTGGAACGTCCTTGTGTCTGAATGGAAGCAAGTCCCCGCAACAATGTTCCAACATCTAGTGGGAAGCCTTCCCAGAAGAGTGGAGGCTGTTATAGCAGCAAAGGGGGGACCAACTCCTTATTAATGGCCATGATTTTGGAAAGAGATGTTCGAAGAGCAGGGTTCAACATATTTTTGGTCATGTAGTGTACATTTCTTTAGTCATGTTTTGAGATTAAGTAAAACTCAACTGGCTTCCCTTGCTGCCATTATAGCGCAACACAGCGCCTAAATGCTGATTCTCAGACAACCTATTGTAACATTGATGCATTGATCTCGTAACATTTGTGGAATGCTAATATCGCTGCCTTTTACCCCGCTAAGGATTGGAAACTATTGCCCTGTCCTCCAATATTTCTCTCTAGCATGTTGATTGGAGATGTTGGGTGACATGATTTCCCCACGGAACAGAACAGCAGAACATAGCAGCTTTAGTGGACAAGGAAAGCTATAACACCCTGCCAGCTAAAAGCCCTGTGTGATACTATGCTAGGATTTTGAGAGCCTGTGTCTGATTGCATACAACACCTTTATATAAGGGGCAGTACCGAGTTTGAGAAACCATGGTCTACAGGACCAGTGGAGTCAGTGGACACCAGTGATTAAACATACCGGCGTCCACCCCACTGTGTACACATTTTGGTTTTTACCCTAGCACTGCACAGCTGATTCAACTAACCAAGCTTTATTTGCTAGGGCAAAAAACTAAATTTGCACAAAGGGAGGGGCCCAGGACTGATTTTGAGAAACCCTGCTATCCAATCAGGCCTAATATCCTGCAAGGACTATAAGTTCTCTAGCAAATCTATCACTGTAGCGGCCTGTGTCCACAAGGACTAGGCTCTGTAATGCCTCATGATCAGCTATCGAAACAGCTCTATATTTTCCCATGGTTCTTCCAATGTAGCTTTGTTGTCAAGGACTATAAGCTCTGTAGCAATGCTAGCAATGTAGTTCTACCAATGTAGACTAGGCTCTGTACTACTTCAGCTATATAAACAGGCATATATCCACTTTCATGAACCTGCCATTGTAGCTTTTCCTACTAGCTAGCTAGCCTATCACAACATTTTACATTGAGATCATAGTCATTTAGCAGAGAAACTTACAGGAGAAATTAGTGTTAAGTGACCTGCTCAAGGGCACATCGGCAGTTTTCACCTAGTCGACTCTAGGTTTTGAAGTGCTTCAGCTGGAACTCACTTGGCAAGTAATATTTTTAATTAAGGAAGAGAACTGGAGATAAACACACCGTCCAGGAAACATCTCTGTTTGACTAAAATAAAAAATAAATAACACAATGCTTCTCCAAAAACTCCCTGACTTTTTATTCCTTTTCATTCCACTTTTCATTCTATTATCATGGTAGAGGTGAGCCAATGAACACGTTTCTAGTCCTCCTGTCAGTGTTTCTAGACCAGGGTTCTAGGCCAGGGTTTCCCAGGGTCTCCACCCCCTGATTATTTGAATCAGCTGTGCAGTGCTAGGGTAAAAACGAAAACCTGCACCCCTTGGGGTGCCCACGACCGAGTTTGGGTAATGCTGTTCTAGCCCTTCTCTCTTCTACCCTGCTGCTTGTCTTCATTATTAATAAAGTGCTCCATCTGTGGATTGTCCTTCATTATGCAAACACACTGAGAAATTACAAACAGAAACCACAATGCAGAGAAAATGAACAGTGAAATGGAGTAGGCTATCTGCCTTTTCTCTAGCTGCAATGCGATAGATAAAAGATCATTAAAATGAACCGATGGAGAATCGGATGTGCTTCTGGCTGGGGAAACAATGAAGAGAGAGGTTTGGCTGTGCCAGAATGTTTAATAAGTCCTATCAAATTGCCCAAAAATCTAAAAGGCCAAAATCAAAATATTTCTTTCTGGATGACAGTATTCCCCCTCTACTAGCAGCGAAAAGAAGAATCATCTGGCAGTATTCTGAGACACATGGATCTGGTCTCCCACAGATATGGTGTCTGTCTACCTGTACTATCTCAACATTATTGTCAAACATGAATAGAAAAGTGTTCAATGTCCTCGATCGCTGTAGCTCCTGTGTTTCCTTAATGAAAATGTAATTGTGGAGGAAGGACATCTCTCCAAATGTTTTGGCACAGTTTTATTCCTCAGTTCAAACTGTTGGAGAGGGGATGCACTGTACTTTACGTAGTAGGGGAGAGAGGAATTTGGTGGTGGAGCAAATGCCTTGGTTTTATGGACCAGTTTGGTGTTCAGACAGTCTTGTTTTAGTTGTAATATAGTAATAAATACAGCATTTCAACTGTCCTTATCTGATGATCTGTTAATCCACAGAACATGTCTGGTAATGATGACAGTCTACTTGGCGAGTAATAGGTTTAAATCCAGTGTATTTCCATGCTTTCTTCACTCCTCACTACCCATGGCCAACCCAAGACCAGATCAGGTTCTCAGGCTCTCTCTCCTATTCAGTTTGACCAGCACTCACAATGCCGGGTAGTGTCCACCACATTGGGGCTTAGTTATGCTTCTTAACGCCCAGGACCAGACCAAGTTTTCAGGCCTCTCCCGTCCCAGAAAAACTGGTGTCTGTTGCTTGCCACCCATCCAGTCCCCTCGAATCCTTCATTTCTCCACACACGTGGATCATGTTCATTATGGGACACCGTAACAAACCGCTTCACAACGTCCAGGTAATCGCTCCCTATTTCAGTCTGTTGTCTTCTGTTTGGTACCAAATTAACACAACCCTGCCATCTCTGTCTGTCTGTCTGTCTGTCTGTCTGTCTGTCTGTCTGTCTCTGTCTGTCTGTCTGTGTCCAGTTCAGTTCAGTTCAGAGTACAGTCCCCATCTTATCAGTCCTCTCCTGAGGTTTTTGTAACCAGCACTGATAGGGAAGCAAACATACAGACTCTGCCAGGGTTTGTCAGTAAAAAAACAGATATTGCAACATATAGCAGATTCCTATTTATATTCTATGACTGCATCGATTCAGGGGTTTGTCATTTGTCTGCCTCAGAAGTCATGTGGGTTAGAAGGAACACCATGGCTGGGTGGTGGCGATCCTCTCCTTACAGATAAGCTCTTAAATCCTGTGGCACTTTCTTCTTGCTGTATTTCACTGTGTTCAGCATAGGCCCTTCAAGCTTTGCATACATATAACACTGTGGCATTTACTTGCTGAATGGCTTTGTCCTCTCATCCCGCTGCCCTGCCTTTGCTTCTGTTATCTCCACTGCTTTAGAATCCAAGGGCAATGGAGGTCCTGGTCCAAAAACGTAATGCACACGGCGCTAATGTTATCTCTTTTTCTGTGTGTATGTGTATATGTGTGTATATGTGTATTTTTGTGTGCATGCTTGCATGTATGTCTATATCGTGCATGTACGTATATAGAATTAGAACAGGGTTATTGATGTTTCAAGGTTGGGAGCACGTCTTCCTTCTTTGCGAGATACAAATTAATATGTTATAGCTGATATGAGCGGAGCTGTATAATAAATGTATGAATTCTACTGCATATTCAGAGGGGTTCGAACCATGTCAACATCAAAGACGCCGCACAGAGTCAGCCAGCCAGTCAGTCAGCCAGTCAGTCAGCCAGCCAGTCAGTCAGCCAGTCAGTCAGCCAGCCAGTCAGTCAGCCAGCCAGCCAGTCAGCCAGCCAGCCAGCCAGCCAGCCAGCCAGCCAGCCAGCCAGCCAGCCAGTCAGCCAGCCAGTCAGTCAGCCAGCCAGTCAGTCAGCCAGTCAGCCAGCCAGTCAGCCAGTCAGCCAGCCAGCCAGTCAGCCAGACAGCCAGCCAGCCAGCCAGTCAGCCAGCCAGCCAGTCAGCCAGCCAGTCAGTCAGCCAGTCAGTCAGCCAGCCAGTCAGCCAGCCAGTCAGCCAGCCAGTCAGCCAGCCAGTCAGCCAGCCAGCCAGTCAGCCAGCCAGCCAGCCAGCCAGTCAGCGGACAGGAATGTATCCTCCACATTATGTGACAGATGTATGGCGTGGCTGGGGCTTGAGAGACAGTCATGGAACAGCAGTGTATACACAGATGTATGCGTGTTCTCCTATATGAACCTGATATACTGCACACCAACGGCTATCTATGACATTACTGTATGTGTGGATGGTGGATTGCTACAATATGCATTTAACCCAGTTGGAAAAATGTGCTGCTCCAAGACTTTCAGTGTAGTGTATTGATTGTGAATCACTGCATGGTTCTTACACAAATCTTATTAGTAATAAAATAATATATTAGAGATCATGAGCAAACAATATACTGTAAGTGTAAGTGCTTCAAGTTCCTTGTTCCTTGGCCTTCATCCTGTCTGTTCACATCTACAGAGACCGACACTGTTTGTCATTACATGTAACCTTTCACTTAGCCTTCTGTTGTTGTTGTAATCAACACTGAAGGGGCGGGACTGAGGGTGAGTAATGGGTGAGGTATAGGAGGAGTTAAGAATGGGGCTGAGAGTGACCGGTGAGGCTGTCAATTATCAAACCAGTCCTGGGTTATTGGGTGGGGGGAGGCTCTCAGTAGTTTATATTAAATGTATTGACGTGTCCAAAAAGTTGGACACATTCTGAAATGGACCTGGGCTTTCCCACCCGGACCCAATATGCATAAATATATTTTTTTCAATATAGAGACCCATTCCAAATGGACCTGAGGACAACTAGATCCGTTCTGTATAAACCTGGTTGGTTCCAGACCCGGTCTGATCCAATCCGAGTGAGGGAAGCAGCAGAAAAGTACATTTTTAAGCTACTTTATTAACGGAGCTGATAAAGCGCAAGGGAGAGAAGGTAGAGAGAGGTGATGCTCTAGCAGGGGCCGTGTTGTGTGTGTAGGCTACTGTGAATGTGAGCAAGTGACACAGGGAGAACGGAGGAAGAGGGAGAGACGAAAGATGGCAACCAACCAAGCCAACTCTCGCTATAGTAGACTAATAGCTGCCAAAGCTAGGTTATTTATCATTGAATATGATTACGTAGTACCTGTCTTGAGTGCATCCAACCAAGAGCAGCTACTTAAGCTAGCTAGCTAGCTAGGCTAATTGAGGCTGCATGCGCTTTCTTGTCCTACACAGTTACAAACAACAACGACTCCGTTTAGAATATAAAGTAGCAGCCTACCTATTGTCTCTTGGTCGTTGTAGCCTATCCTTTTCCTTGAACTTTTAATTCTGTCATTTTAATTCCAACTTCCATTGATTAGCTATCTCCTAACTTTTGCCCCACACGAGACTCTATGACTGTAGCCTACTGCCGCTTTGATGACCTATGATTGGCCAACAACAACAACAAGCTACACGCACTACTCTCGTGAAAAGCAAGAGTAGCAGCATAAATTACGCAATTTCTCTCTCTCCCTCTCTTCTGCAGCAGTCGCGTTTGGATCTTTACGGGTCCTTCTGGACAAGTTAGTTAAAATTACACATACCCGAGACTCGTGACAATCATATCAAATCTGACTCAGACCCGTGACATTATTTAGAATTCTGGATCCGACCCCTCTCGGGTCTCGGATCGGGTCTCGGGTATTCGGTTACAGGTGAATCTGTGAAAACTTTCAGTGTATATTACTGTAATATTACTGTATTACTTCTGTGTAATGTTACTGTAATCCAGTGTAGAGGACATAGACAGACAGAGAGGAGAACATCAGTCCTGGGTTCGTAGAAGGTGGGAGGCTCTCAGCACTATGTCTTATAATATAATATTACTGTAATGTTACTGTAATCCAGTGTCAGTTCAGATGTGTCAGTCCAGTGCTGGTGAAGGGAACCAGGATTGATACGTAAATATTGTGTGGCTGAGTGAGAGAGGGACTTCCCATCCTCCCCTCCTCCTCCCCTTGTCTTCCACCTTTCCTGGCCCAGACCCTCTTTCCTCCTCATCCTCCTCCCCGTTACACCACAGTGTTCCTCTGTCTGTAGGGTGGGGGCGGCAGCACGGTCCCAGGTTTCAGGGCGAACTCTGTCAGGTACTCCTGGTTCTCGGCCACGGCGGGCCGGATGCGGCCGTTCTGCCGGTAGAAGAAGCGCGTGCTGCAGTCCTGCAAGTACTCAGGGTTGTGCAGGGTGGCCTTGGGAGGAAGGCTATGCTGCCAGTACTCTGGATTGTCAAAAGTCTTGTTCTTGTCTTGTCTATTCTTCTTGTCCAACATGATGGTGCCTGTGAGGCCGGGGTGAAGGGTATACCCGGGGTGGGCTAGGTGGGAGGGGTGGCCTGGGTGGGTGCCGGCTGTACCGAGGCCTGGAGGAACAGAGTATCCTGGTTGTGCAGAGACTCCATGGGCGTGGGCTGCCTGGACGCTGTGACCAGGGTTTCCTGCCTGGGAGGTGCCTGATTGACCAGCGGTGAGGCCAGTGGCGCCTGGTTGGCTTACCAGGGTGGCGAGGGCAGGGTTGTGTCCCCCAGTGAACCCATTCTTCTTCAGGGTGTAGTCACTGTAGTCTCCAACTCCGGGGTTGTGGAAGGTGTTGAGGTAGAGGGGCTCGTTGACGTATTCGTCCTCCACTCTGGGGCCAGAGCCTGCCTGTTGGGGGCCGCTGGGAGCCACCTGTCAAGTCAAGTCAAAGTTTAGTCAAAGTGCTTTCAAATAGCTAGATGGTCCATGTTATTACTATCGTATGACAATTCCATGTGTTTGGGTAGTACATGTCATGAACAAATGACTTAGACTCCTCAGGATTAACAGGTGTTAAAACACACTTTACCAGATAAAAAAAAGAGTAGAAAAAAAGGGGGAAATGTCGATAACAGTAAAAAGAAAACGGTGTATAAATTCAGGAGTGAGCAGTCCATAAGAAATAGTCCTAATATTAATTAAAAAGTTGACCTGATAGGGGTTACAGCTGTCCAGGGTTAGGGCAGCTCCATTCCTCAGACGACTCACGAATGGGTTCTCCTCCACAGGGTTGAGATAGTCTGTTAGAGAGGGGGAGAGAGAGATATATATAGAGAGAGGTTAGAGGCTTTCAAAGGATGAACAGAAGGCTTGCAGTATTTTGATCTTACGGATCTCTTCACTAGCATCTGACATGCCTCTATGTGTGTGTGATGGTGTGTAAGCCTTGGTCTCTACAGCTCTCTGTCTGAATCAAAGGGTGAGAAAGAGAAGGAGATGAAGAAACTTGGAATCTGATATCACCAGGTACACTACAGAACAGTACACCCCTCTGGTAACAGACAAGGCTCATTGGAAAGGATCAGAACAGTTCACCTATTTGAGAATTTCTGAACTTTTGTCTTTTGTCTAACTGGATCAGTTACTGCAAAGCTTCAGAACGAAAAGCACCAACATTTACAAATCTAAGTCTTTGGCTGTGGATAAAAGCTATTTCAAGGAAAGACATCATAAACAGTTAAGAAGTGCTTCCTGTAGTACATGGCATCACGTGAGAAAAGGAAAACAATGAATAGTGACACCATGTTGTACCTGAGGTGGCCTTCTCCCTCATGGCGGTCAGGTATCCATCCTGGTCGGTGTCTCCTCTAGCTCCTCTCTCCCCCAGCATGATGGTTGGGTCTGCACTGTAGCGCTGTCCAGTGCTGCTCTCCACTGGACCTGAGGCTAAATAATTAGAATAATACCATCTATTTGTATAGGGTTTTTCATTACATAGGAATTTCAATGCTGTACGCAGGCAAATAAAACACAAACAAACAAACAAACAAATATTAAAAATCAACAAAATATATTAAGCATCAAGGAAGCTAAAATAACAGCGGTAAAAGAGGCGTCACCTGGTGCTCCGTCTGAACCAGGAGGTCCCGCGGGCCGGGGAGTTGCCTGCTTCCTCAGTGTGCCGTTACAGCGCTGGTCCTCGAAGCGTTGGTGCTCCTGGCCGCTACCGCCCTGCCCCCCTGCAGACTGGTCCCCTGGGGACAGGGACAGCACCCGCGGGATGGTCCCCAACATGTCCTCCATATCGAAACTAGGGTCTTGGTACACAAACTGGTTCTGTAGGGAAACAAGGAGAGGTTTAATGTACTGTGCACATTGATGGGCTGTGGGTTCTGCAGGGGCATAAGAGGACACAGGGTTCTAATACATGCTCCTGAGTGTTGGTACTTGTGTTCAAGAGTATTGGTTCAAGGGAGAGTCAGTCTCCTTCATCTCCCTTCTCCCCATGCTCAAACACTCTCCCCCCTCATCCCTCCTTCACCCTCCTCCTCCAGCCTCACCTGTCCTCTCCCCTCCTGTGGTTGAGTGGTCTCTACCCGTCCCCGTCACCTCCTACCCCTCCTGATCTCTCAGTCTCAGCGGTGGTCTGCAGGTGTGTAGTCAGCACTCACTGAGGAGACTCTCTCACGCTGTGTACCCTCCACCTTATAGCTACACACTCAGAATCACTCCTCCTCTGTCAACTCCTCTCATCCTCCTCTCTTCCTTCTCCTAGACTCCAGAGCTCACACTGTGAACCCTCTACCCTGTAACTATTTCTCCTCTGTCAACTCCTCCCATCGCCTCCTCTGTTGTTCCTCCTCTCGTCCTCCTCATCACCCATAACAACACACTAAATACTGTGGCTCTTGGTTTTACGTAGCCCTACAAGATTCTGTCTGTGTATGTACTGTATGTTGTGGTAATATACACTGCAGTTACATCCTGAGAAGTGGAATCCAATTTCAGTGCAACAGATGAGTCCAACCAACATGGGAAATCAACCAGTCAACACAATGTATACGAAACAGACATCAGAAGAAAACACTTTAAGGCAGAATTTACGGGGAGTTTATCATGAAGAGAACACAGGTTGAATGATGGAGTAGCTCAGTGTGATCTTTGTCTTCGGTTGTATACGACTGTGATTAAATATCAAAGGACACTGAGCTTCTAAGTAAGGAAGATAGGGAAGAGAAATAAAATCATTTTTGTAGAATATAATAGAATGTATACTGAGAAGGGCATTCTGTACACAGGTCCTTAACCTGTTGGATGAATAGGAGAGAAGAGAAGAGAAGAGAAGAGAAGAGAAGAGAAGAGAAGAGAAGAGAGGAGAGGAGAGGAGAGGAGAGGAGAGGAGAGAAGAAGAAGAAATAGAAGAGAAGAGAAGAGAGGAGAGGAGAGGAGAGGAGAGGAGAGGAGAGGAGAGGAGAGAGAGAGAGAGAAGAGGAGAGGAGAAAAGAAGAAGAAATAGAAGAGAAGAGAAGAGAAGAGGGGAGAGGAGAGTGGAGCCTTACCCTGTTGGAATCAACGTGTGTCCTGGGTGTGTATGCCAGCGGTGGGATATTAAAGGAGTGAGGGACCAGGTACTTCTCAGCATCCATCAGATCCTCCAGCTCCTCCTCATCCAGCAGGCTCTGGAAGAACGTACTGTCGTTGGGGCTGGGCAGCTTCATACGGTCATCGCCCTGGAGGGGGGGGGGGGGGGGGGGAGACATACAAATGACTGTACAGTCATGATATCCACACATCAGAGTGTCATTCACGCTACTCCCCAGGATAAGCAGGGGTATAGGAGGGGAAGGTAAGTCACCTGGATGACCAGGTAACGCTGGGGGTCCCGGGCCATCCTACAGAACTCTGCAGCCAGCTCCTTGAACTTGGGCCTGCTGTCTGCGTCTATCATCCAACCTGGAGGGGACAACAAAGAACTTTAGAGATAGAGAACACGGACAAGGTATACTGTAGGAGGATTCCTCAATGCAAAAAAAGAGTAAAGGAGAGAAAGAGAGAGAGACACAAAAATACACATACACACCATGCATACTGACGCCACACACACACTCACCACCACATACACTGCTACTACAGTTTCCATTACTGTTTTATTTTATATATTTATCTTTAACTATGCATTGTGGAAATGGACATGTAAGTAAACATTTCACTGTTAGTCTACACCTGTTGTTTACGAAGCATGTGTCAAATAAAATAACATTTGATTTGATTTTGAACGATTTTATGAGGGAGAGGTTGGCGTGGGTACTACAAATTGGGCAAAGGATCATGGAGGAAGGTGACAGAGGCTGTTGGTCAGTCAGAAACACCCTGGCCCCAATGTGTGAGAGGAGGGCCACAGCCAGAGGAGAGAGGAGGGCCACAGCCAGAGGAGAGAGAGGGGCCACAGCCAGAGGAGAGAGAGGAGACACAGCCAGAGGAGAGAGAGGAGCCACAGCCAGAGGAGAGAGAGGAGCCACAGCCAGAGGAGAGAGAGGAGCCACAGCCAGAGGAGAGAGAGGAGCCACAGCCAGAGGAGAGAGAGGAGCCACAGCCAGAGGAGAGAGAGGAGCCACAGCCAGAGGAGAGAGAGGGGCCACAGCCAGAGGAGAGAGAGGGGCCACAGCCAGAGGAGAGAGAGGAGCCACAGCCAGAGGAGAGAGAGGAGGGCCACAGCCAGAGGAGAGGAGGACCACAGCCAGAGGAGAGAGAGGAGCCACAGCCAGAGGAGAGAGAGGAGCCACAGCCAGAGGAAAGAGAGGGGCCACAGCCAGAAGAGAGAGAGGAGCCACAGCCAGAGGAGAGAGAGGAGCCACAGCCAGAGGAAAGAGAGGGGCCACAGCCAGAAGAGAGAGAGGAGCCACAGCCAGAGGAGAGAGAGGAGCCACAGCCAGAGGAGAGAGAGGAGCCACAGCCAGAGGAGAGAGAGGAGCCACAGCCAGCACAGTACAGCCAGGAAACACAAGGGTAGTGCTGGAATGGTGTCTCTGCCTGGACAGGGGGGCATAGTACTATCCGTGATCCTACACTATATGGCTGGGGTCAAAGCAGCATGTGTGTGTGTGTGTGTGTGTGTGTGTGTGTGTGTGTGTGTGTGTGTGTGTGTGTGTGTGTGTGTGTGTGTGTGTGTGTGTGTGTGTGTGTGTGTGTGTGTGTGAGAGAGAGAGTGAGGCAGAAAGAGAGAGACAGAAAGAGACAGAGCGTGAGAGAGACAGAGAGAGCAAGAGAGAGAGAGAGAGAGGTTATACAGGTTAGCTTACATTTGACCATGACCATGTATACATCTATGGTGCAGATGGGAGGTTGGGGAAGACGCTCTCCCTTCTCCAACAGGTCTGGGATGTCCCGGGTCGGAATGCCATCATAGGGCTTCCCGCCGAACATCATCAGTTCCCAAATTGTCACCCCTGAGAAGTGGTGTAAGGTTAAATGTTTTTTTTGCCAAGCATAATAGATATATTGGAAATCTTATGATTTCACCTGGGATCTTACTTAACTGTTAAAACACATTGATTGATTGGTTGATTAAATTGATGATATTGCCCAGCCTTACCATAGCTCCACACGTCACTCTGGTGGGTAAACTTCCTGTAGTGAATACACTCCAAGGCCATCCACTTGATTGGCATCTGGAGGTAAAGAGAAACATATATGTTATTGTATTTCATGAGTAATGGCTAATTTATACCCAACATACTGCAAGTACGCAACGCAAGAAGGCAAGTAGCTACACATAAATGGCTTTCACTTAACAGTAAAGAGTAAAGAGAAGAATAACTTTTATTTTTTAGGCAACGTTGGAGAACATGAACTGAATAAAAAACAAAGGGCTGGTTTTAAGCCTAGTTTTGGAGTTAAAAACTATTTTCCTGGAGATTTTCAATTGAGCGTGCTATTAAGTCCAGGACAATCAGTCCAAGATGTCTAATTCTGACCCTATATAAATACTACGGATGTATTTGTATCATGTGTGGTTTCCTGTTGTTCCTATGTCCAGGACCCAATTAGAGGAATAGTATACTGTTATAGAGCTGTGTTCAGACCAAGATTAGTCTGAAAAGGGAGTAAAGTTGCTATCTGTTTACTGATCCATTTGGGGTCAACTTAACCTTCACTAAAGCTGTTTGTATGCCATATAGGCCTGTGTGCTAATATGCTGCAAATGCTATGCCAACAAGGCAGTTATAGTGGATGTTTACTTGATAAATTAAATATGAATGAAACCCCACTGAGCTAAAATAACTCAAACGAAAAGACAAAAAGACAATTTTATTTCAGCAAAGCCACAGTATCGAGCTCCTGTTGTGCTAAAGCCTTCTAAAACCATCACAAATCTTGTCAATATGAAAACCCCTTTGCCATTTTTGCAGGGTCATTTAAGCATGTTTCAATTGACCCAGGATTTTTCGAAAAAAGCAATGTTGCAAATTTTGGGGGAATGATGTGTAACGGAAACAGCAGATATAGGATACATTTTCTAAAGATCCACAACATTTGTATCCGCTCGACAAGGGATTTTTCTTTTGTCTAATTTTCATAATTGAGACAAATGTTGATGGAAACTGTGTTTTTTGAATAAATTATGATTCCTGAATCATTTTAAAGGTACACGGGGAACGTGATGTCATCACGTAACTATAAAGCTCCACTCCACATTTCATTTTAAAGGCCTACTGCTTTCTAAATATATTCTTCAACTTTATAACAATCGTGTTTATTTGCCCGGATTGTTCTGACTTTCAAGAATGCCTGAATTGCTCCGCCTTGTTTTCTGGTTGGCTGGCAGGTTTCACCATCCAATTATTTCAGATCTGCAAGTATCACCCCTGCATGCACATAGGCGACACACTGGCACATGATTAGAATATAGCAAATATGAGTAAATTGTTACTGCATATAAACGCACCCTAGCAGGCAATTGTCGCATCTATTTTCAATGCAAACTTTCGAAATGTCGACAATTAATGGAAACATAGCTAGTGTGATGTTAGAGACCAGAGTAATGTCCCAGATGGCACCCTATTCCCTATTTAGTACACTACTTTTGACTAGAGCCCTATAGTTCCTTGTGAAAAGTATTGCACTACAAAGTGAATTGGGTGGATTTGGGACGCAGAGACAACCCAGTTTAGATGTCTACTCACATTAGTATATCCCATTAGTTATAGTCATATGCTCAGGTTTTTTTAAATACCCTTTAAAACCTCTTAAGGGTTTTACCCTGAAGCATGGATATGCATTTTCTTGATACCATTTGAAAGGAAACACTTTAAAGAATGTGGAAATGTGAAATTAATGTAGGAGAATATAAAATATTAGATCTGGTAAAATATCATTTTTTCCATCATCTTTGAAATGCAAGAGAAAGGCCATACTTTCAGATAGGAGTCTAGGTGTAATATAGATTTTGGCTAACAGATGGCAGCAGTGTGTGTGCAAAGTTTCAGACTGATCCAGCAAAGAATTATAGTACTGCACATATATTATATTACTGTATCAAATCTGTAAGGAGTTTGCCCAAATGTGCCGAATTGGTCAATTGATATATTTTCAAGTACATAACTATAGCGAACATTGAAAAATGCTATGGTAATAAATAATTTAAGTTTACACAATCCCAGGAATGTAATGCATGATGGATCATTAGCTTATTCACTAACTTTCCATCTAGATGGCTGGGCGGGTTGGGTGTGGAGTCAGAGTCAGCAGTGGGGTCAAACTGTAGACCCCAGTTCCTACATTTGAACATAAAAATTGATTTTATCAAACAAAACTATGCTACATTTTATCTCTAGGACCCTCAGGATGACAAATCAGAGCATTATTACTGAATGTAAGTACATTAATTACCTTCAGAGTTGAATGTATCAAACCATTTGCTTTGATAAAAGTTTTTTGTTGTTGTGCACTCTCACTCAATGTAATAGCTACTGTTAATTGGTCACTGCAGTTAGATTAACTATAATTTAAGCTTTCTGCCTGTATAAGACATGTCTATGTCCCGGAAAGTTGGCTGTTGTATACAACGTCATTCTAGTCACATTAGCACACGTTAGCAACAACCGTCCCGGTTTAGGGCCACCCATCCCTTAGAGGTTAACAGTATCATGATCATACAATAGAACAAGCTCCAGGGCTTTTTAAAGAGGAGGAGAGGAGAGGATATAAATTAACCCAGGCAGGAAACAGCACTTTCTCCCCCTGGCCTAAGAGCTGCCCCCCACAGAGAGCTCACAACACAGTGGGATGGGAATCACATCGCAGGAGGCTGGCTTCAGCTTAAATGATTCACTGGGTTATCTTGAGTGTGTCCAAAATGGCACCCTTTCCCTGTAAATAGCATTACTTTTAACCAGGGCCCATAGGGATCTGGTCAAAATAAGTGCACTATAAAGGGTTCCATTTGAGAAGCAGCCTATTGATTACTTTAAGAGGAGGATGTGTGTGCTATTCACTCAGTACACTAAGGTGAGGGGAATACAAGCATCTAAAAGAATAGAAATGACAGAGAACAGACAGAGAGGAGAAAGTAGTAGTGAGTATGAAAGAGAAAAAGCATAAGGTCATGTTTTTGGAGCATACATTCTCTTTTCCTGGCCATGCTTACCTTGCCCCCGTCAGCATTGTACTCCTTCTCATTGATGTCCAGCAGCCGAGCCAGACCAAAGTCAGTGATCTTGATGTGGTTGGGGGACTTGACCAGCACATTACGGGCTGCTAGGTCTCTGTGCACCAGTCTCCTCTCCTCCAGGTACATCATACCCTGCAAAACACACATACACTGTTACTGAACAGTGAGGAAACATTGTCATCATTATTATCATTATCAGAAAAAAGAATAATCATCATCATCATCATCATCATCATCATTATTATCACTATCACCATCATTAGCAGTTACAACATCACATATCCTTTGGACAAAAAACTATCACCAATATTATCAGATACGCAAAACTAATTGATAATCAAATCATAATTGATTTGACTCTTCAGAAGGAGAATCCATTTCATAACAGTATATTGGCAAAGTTTCATACTTTTATTTTGAACAATTAAATAAGAAGTGTCACACACAATTTAATTAATAGATAGTTTGCAGCGATAACACCCGACTGAGAGTCTTTTTTTCTCTGAGAATATCTCATTCCAAAATCATGGGAATTAACATTGAGTTGGTCCTCCCTTTGCTGCTATAACAGCCTCCACTCTTCTGGGAAGGCTTTCCACTAATTGTTGGAACACTGCTGCTGGGACTTGCTTCCATTCAGCCACAAGAGCATTAGTGAGGTTGGGCACCGATGTTGGGCGATTAGGCCTGGCTCCAATTCATCCCAAAGGTGATCGAAGGGGTTAAGGTCAGGGCTCCGTGTAGGCCAGTCACGTTCTTCCATACAGATCTCGAGAAAAAAAAAATCTGTATGGACTTCGCTTCTTGCATGGGGGTATTGTCATGCTGAAACAGGAAAGGGCCTTTTCCAAACTGTTACCACAAAGTTGGATGCACAGACTCGTCTAGAATGTCATTGTATGCTGTAACGATAAGATTTCCCTTCACTAGAATTAAGGGGCCTAGCACAAACCATGACAAACAGCCACAGACCATTATTCCTCCTCCACTATACATTGGGGCAGGAAGCGTTCTCCTGGCATCTGCCAAACCCAGAACTTACTGCCAGATGAAGCGTAATTCATCATGCCAGAGAACGCGTTTCCACTGCTAAACTCCAGCCGACGCTTGGTATTGTGCATGATGATCTTAGGCTTGTGTGCGGCTGCTCAGCCATGGAAACCCATTTCATGAAGCTCCTGATGAACAGTTCTTGTGCTGACGTTGCTTCCAGAGGCAGTTTGGAACTTGGTAGTGAGTGTTTCAACCGAGGACAGATGATTTTTACGCACTTACGCACTTGGCACTACGCACTCGACTGTTCCGGTCTACCACTTCGTGGCTGAGCCATTGCTACTCCTAGATGTTTCCACTTCACAGCAACCGCACTTACAGTTGACCGGAGCAGCTTTAGCAGAGCAGAAATTAGTCAAACTGACTTGTTGGAAAGGTAGCATCCTATGACGTTGCCACATTGAAAGTCACTGAGCTCTTCAGTAACGTCATTCTACTGACAATGTTTGTCTTTGAAGATTGACATTTTATACACCTGTCAGCAATGGGTGTGGCTGAAATAGCCAAATCCACTCATTTGAAGGAGTGTCCACATACTTTTGTATATTTAGTGTATCTGCGTGATAAAAATCCAGAAATGTACTTTGAGGAGGAGAGAACAATAAGGAGTAATTGATTCAAGTGTGTATGGAGGGAGTGTGTAGCAGAGACCCTATGCATGTCAAAGCTGCTATTGTTGTATAGCAGGGTTTCTTCTGTGTCCCTTTGACACTTGAGGTCAGGAGTCCCTGCACCAAGAAAAACATGTAGATAAAGCTATATATCTGAGCTGTTTACCCAAAACAGTCTTGCAGACTGAAGTTCAATGTAGAGATAAAAAAATCTATACAAATTTGTTCATCCTTAGTCTTCATATTAATTTAATATAATTCAGCCAGCCCCGATGTTTCAGCTCCTATCACCATCCCTCCAACACAGCAACACTGTCCCCTCGAGTCCTGGGAGGAGATTTAAATGTGAGTGTGAACTGATCTGAAAACTGAGGAGCACAGTGTCTGGAAGAACTAAAGAACAACAAAGAGAAAAATCAAGAACTTCAGCAGCCCACACACACACTGAGAGGGTCCTGAGTTTGATAGCAGAGCAAAATGCACAGACTGGCCCTGCCACATAGCAATGAAAGGATATTCAATCCCAAAGCCACAGCAGGGGCTGGGTTAATATCGCCAGTGCTATAGAACTATAGTCCTCATTGTACATCGCTACAAGATTACCCCAGCCTATGAAGAATAAGAAAAACAAATTCACCTATTTAAGTTGGTCTCAGAGTAAGAGAAGGTACTTTGGGGCAAAGTAACAAGAGAACAGAGAACAGGCCTTATTTGAAACCATAACAAATTGGATTTAGTTGAATGGGGGGGGGGGGGGAGAAAGGGGGAGTTGGAGGAGGAGGAGGAGGGGGGAGGTGGTATAAGAGGCGAGATTACAATGGTAAGGCTATAATTACTCCGGCTCATTTGGGCCGTCTCGGGAGAAAGAAGAAAACACCATGACAGAACTGCCCATCTCCCCCCACACCCATTTCTTTTAAACTTTCGCTCTTTCTCTTTTCTCTCTTTCTCCCTGTCTATCGCTCTCTCTTTATCGCTCCCTATCTCTCAATCTCTCCCCATCCCTCTCTCTCGCTCTAAGCGGGGGTGGAGGGGGGGTATTGAAGAGGAGTTTGAGACAGGCCTTCCATACCAACAGGCACTGCAGAGAAAAGAGGGAAAGGATTCTGCAAAGAGAGAAAGAGAGAAAGAGAGGGAGATATAGATAGAGGCGAATGAAGAGCAGTTTGGAGGAAGAGCAGTTTGCAGTGTGGAGGAAGAGCAGTGTGGAGGAAGAGCAGTGTGGAGGAAGAGCAGTGTGGAGGAAGAGCAGTGTGGAAAGAGAGAAAGAGAGAGTGAAAAATAAAGAAAGAGAGAGAGAGCAGGAGATAGAGGAGAAGGAAGAGCAGTGTGGAGGAAGAGCAGTGTGGAGGAAGAGCAGTGTGGAGGAAGAGCAGCATGGAAAGAAAGAGAGTGGGTCAATGCTAGTGTTGATGTTCTCCATTACATACGCCGAATTGAAATGATGTGATAGCCCTCGTATAGGGAATGTGTCTACTATGATACAATATATCACGTTCACACAGGCACACAAGTGATCACACACGCACACAGACATCCACGACAATCCCTGCCAGATCCTAACGTTCTTTGAACCCTGTCACACATCCATCTGAAACGAAAGCAGGCTGTCAGAGTGGGAGTCTATCCTCTGCTCCTCTGTGCTGTCGATCCACTACAGACCCTCTCTCTCTTGCTCTCTCTCTATCCTTCACTCTCCATCTCTTTCTCTCTTCAGCTCTCTCCTTCTCTTTCCACCCCCTTTCTCCCTTTATCTCTCTCTCTCTTCGTGTCTCCCCCTTTAACACAGCTCAGATTCAGTGTGATGAATGGCTCAGCATTAATTGTCCATTAAAAGTCAATTACCTGTGGATATGGAAGGCTAAACACAGAGGTGGGAAAGGGAATGGCTCTGTTCTGACGCAGGCAGACGACTATCAGAAATATGGACACTGCTTGGCTCTCTGTGTGTTCTTTGGAGGAGGGAAGGAGGAAGGTAGGAAGTTAGGAAGGGAGGAATAGAGAAATGGAGAAAGAGTGAAGAGGATTTGGGGTATAGGAGAGGTTGTGAGTGTGGTGTGGTGGAGGGGTAGGTGTGTGAGTGCTTCGTTAAGTGTATTTTTGCATGTGTGTGACTGACTAACTGCGTGTGTGTGTGTGTGTGTGTGTGTGTGTGTGTGTGTGTGTGTGTGTGTGTGTGCATACATGAGTGCGTGCGTGTGTGCGTGTGTGTGAGACTGTGAGAGTGTGTGTTTCACTGACTAACTATGTGTGACTGTGTGTGTGTGTGTGTGTGTGTGTGTGTGTGTGTGTGTGTGTGTGTGTGTGTGTGTGTGTGTGTGTGTGTGTGTGTGTGTGTGTGTGTGTGTGTGTGTGTGTGTGTGTTTGTTCAGTGGCAGCCAGCTGGTGTGCGTGATGCTGACGGGTCCTGACAGAGTCTTATTTGAACATACATCTCTTGCTCTCTGTAATCTCCTACATTTTCAAGACAATTAAGCAGTGGAAGGAAAATGGAAGGCTTGCCAATTCTTTAATGTTAATTACCTATCACAAATGAGTGTGTGTGTGTGTGTGGGGGCAAGGAACAGGAAATGAAATGGGACAACAGTGTGTGTGTGTATGAGTGAGGGGGGTGTGTGTGTGATAGCAGAGTGAGGGGAGAAAGGAGAAGAAGGGAAGCAGGTTCTAATGCTTTCAGCTAAACCCCAGCAGAAGATAAACACATACAGTGGACAGGCAGAGGAGACAGGACACAGTGGTGGAGGGTGCATGCATGGTTCAGTGTGTATGCGTGTGTGGTGTGTGAGTACATGCATGCGTGTGTGTTCTATGCACAGGACGTGGTGGTAGTCTAGTGTCTTAGGATGTGCTGGTAGTATCTCTCTGGGGCCATCCGTTACCAGCCCACAGAGATAAGTCACTCAGAAACTACTCAGACCTCTCATATGATTATTTTAGCAATAAGGCACAAGGGGTGTTTTATACAGTCAATATACCACAGTTGAAGGGTTTTCTTACGCACAATGCAAAACGGAGTGCCTGGATATATACCACAACCCCTGAGGTGCCTTACTGCTATTATAAACTGGTTACCAATGTAATTAGAGCAGTAAAAAGAAAGGTTTTGTCATACCCATGGTATATGGTCTGATATATCACGGCTGTCAGCCAATCAGCATTCAGGGCTCGAACCACCCAGTTTATAATTATGTTTATATCACAGACACAGACAAAAGCTGAATCAGCGAGGCTGCCTTCAAATGCATTCTGTCAGGAGTAATTTAGCAGAGGTAGGGGAATACAATGAGGGAGGAGAGGAGAACAGAGGAGAGGAGAACAGAGGAGAGGAGAACAGAGGATAGGAGAACAGAGGAGAGGAGAAAAGAGGAGAAAAGAGGAGAGGAGAACAGAGGAGAGGAGAACAGAGGAGAGGAGAACAGAGGAGAGGAGAACAGAGGAGGGGAGAGGAGAGGAGAGGAGAATAGAGGAGAGGGGAATAGAGGAGAGGAGAACAGAGGAGAGGAGAATAGAGGAGGGGAGAACAGAGGAGGGGAGAGGAGAGGAGAACAGAGGAGAGGAGAACAGAGGAGAGGAGAATAGAGGAGAGGAGAACAGAGGAGAGGAGAATAGAGGAGAGGAGAATAGAGGAGGGGAGAACAGAGGAGAGGAGAACAGAGGAGAATAGAGGAGAGGAGAACAGAGGTGAGGAGAACAGAGGAGAGGAGAATAGAGGAGGGGAGGGGAGAGGAGAACAAAGGAGAGGAGATCAGAGGAGAGGCGATCAGAGGAGAGGAGAACAGAGGAGAGGAGAACAGAGGAGAGGAGAATAGAGGAGAGGAGAACAGAGGAGAGGAGAACAGAGGAGAGGAGAACAGAGGAGAGGAGAATAGAGGAGGGGAGGGGAGAGGAGAGGAGAACAGAGGAGAGGAGAATAGAGGATGGGAGGGGAGGGGAGAACAGAGGAGAGGAGAACAGAGGAGAGGAGAATAGGGGAGGGGAGAGGAGAGGAGAACAGAGGAGAGGAGAACAGAGGAGAGGAGAACAGAGGAGAGGAAAACAGAGGAGAGGAGAATAGAGGAGAGGAGAACAGAGGTGAGGAGAACAGAGGAGAGGAGAATAGAGGAGGGGAGAATATAGGAGAGGAGAACAGAGGAGAGGAGAATAGAGGAGGGGAGGGGAGAGGAGAACAGAGGAGAGGAGAATAGAGGAGAGGAGAACAGAGGAGAGGAGAATAGAGGATGGGAGGGGAGAGGAGAGGAGAACAGAGGAGAGGAGAATAGAGGAGGGGAGAACAGAAGAGGGGAGAGGAGAGGAGAAGAAAGTAAAACAGAGCTGAGGAGAACAGAAGAGCGGAGATCAGAGGAGAGGAGATCAGAGGAGAGCAGAAAAGAGGAGAGGAGGACATAGGAGAGGAGAATAAAACAGAGGAGAGGAGAACAGAGGAGAGGAGAACAGAGGAGGGGAGAACAGAGGAGATGAGAATAGAGGAGAGGAGAACAGGGAAGAGGAGAACAGAGGAGAGGAGAACAGAGGAGAGGAGAATATAACAGAGGAGAGGAGAACAGAGGAGGGGAGAACAGAGGAGAGGAGAACAGGGAAGAGGAGAACAGAGGAGAGGAGAATATAACAGAGGAGAGGAGAACAGAGGAGGGGAGAACAGAGGAGGGGAGAACAGAGGAGAGGAGAACAGGGAAGAGGAGAACAGAGGAGAGGAGGATATAACAGAGGAGAGGAGAACAGAGAATAGGAGATCAGAGGAGAGGAGAACAGAGAATAGGAGATCAGAGGAGAGCAGAAAAGAGGAGAGGAGAACAGAGTAGAACAGATAAGAGGAGAACAGTTTTCAACATGCTGACACTTCCTAGAGTGATTATTTTACTAGAGCCACATACAGAGACACACACAGGCTTACACTAATGCGTGCACACAGACACACACACACACAAACACACACAACCACACACATACACAAGACCTCACAACAAAACACTGACAGAACACTATAATCTATAACCAAGTGGCTCAATCTCTCCTCTCTTTGTTGTACGATGCTCTTCATTACGGTACAATTCAATTCTAATGCTATTAACAACCTTCTCTCTCTTCCTCTCTCTTGTTCTCTCTCTCTCTCTCTCTCTCAATCCAATTCAGTAGACTTTATTGACATTGCAAGTTAAATTAGTTACATTGTCAAAGTATACTGTACATATAACAAAAACTGGTAGGACCAACAGCAGTAAGACATCAATAATAATAGTACTAGTGGAAATGGGATTACCATCAACAGCAACAACAATATTAATGAGAATAACAATACATTTAAGCAATAATTTAGACCAGTCTCAACATGACTGTGAAGTCACATGACATCGTATGAAAGCCAAAACAAATCCAAAATTGCACTTTTTACTGGTTGTCCCTCAGGTTCTCGCAGGAAGCATGTTGGCTTTTCACCCAATAAATATTACATATTTTTCTTCGTCTTTTATAGTTTCAAAACTGAAAGATAATTTTGGGAAAGAAAGATTATCTTAGGTCTGAGTGTTTGTCACAGTGTAATAGGAAATGCAGCACTCTCTCTCTCTCTCCTTCACTTAGACTAACACAGGTATTCTCTCTCTCCTTAGACTAACAGAATACTTCTCTTTCTCTCTCCCTCCTTCACTTAGACGACCAAAATACTTGTCTTTCTCTCTCCCCTCCTTCACTTAGACTAACAGAATACTTCTCTTTCTCTCTCCCCTCCTTCACTTAGACTAACACAATTCTTCTCTTTCTCTCTCCCCTCCTTCACTTAGACTAACAGAATACTTCTTTCTCTCTCCCCTCCTTCACTTAGACAAACACAATTCTTCTCTTTCTCTCTCCCCTCCGTCACTTAGACTAACAAAATACTTATCTTTCTCTCTCCCCTCCTTCACTTAGACTAACAAAATACTTTCTCTCACTCTCTCTCTAAATTCAATTCAATTTAAGGGCTTTATTGGCATGGGAAACATATGTTAACATTGCCAACGCTAGTGTAGAAGATAATGAACAAATAAAAATAAACAGTAAACATTACACTGAGAAAAGTTTAAAAAATAATAAAGACATTTCAAATGCAAATAGTTAAAGTACAAAAGGGGAGATAAATAACCATAAATATAGGTTGTATTTACAATGTATTTACAATAACCATAAATATAGGTTGTATTTACAATGTATTTACAATAACCATAAATATAGGTTGTATTTACAATGTATTTACAATAACCATAAATATAGGTTGTATTTACAATGTATTTACAATAACCATAAATATAGGTTGTATTTACAATGGTGTTTGTTCTTCAAATTCTTTGTGGGTGGGTCACTCTCTCTCTCTACCTCTCTCTACCTCTCTCTACCTCTCTCTCTCTCTCTCTCTCTCTCTCTCTACCTCTCCCTACCTCTCTCTCTCTCTCTCTCTCTACCTCTCTCTCTCTCTCACTCTCTCTCTACCTCTCTCTACCTCTCTCTCTCTCTCACTCTCTCTCTACCTCTCCCTACCTCTCTCTCTCTCTCACTCTCTCTCTACCTCTCCCTACCTCTCTCTCTCTCTCTCTCTCTCTACCTCTCTCTACCTCTCTCTACCTCTCTCTACCTCTCTCTCTCTCTCTCTCTCTACCTCTCCCTACCTCTCTCTCTCTCTCTCTCTCTCTACCTCTCTCTCTCTCTCACTCTCTCTCTACCTCTCCCTACCTCTCTCTCTCTCTCTCACTCTCTACCTCTCCCTCTCTCTCTCTCTCTCTCTCTACCTCTCCCTACCTCTCTCTCTCTCTCTCTCTCTCTCTCTACCGCTCCCTACCTCTCTCTCTCTCTCTACCTCTCCCTACCTCTCTCTCTCTCTCTCTCTCTCTCTCTACCTCTCCCTACCTCTCTCTCTCTCTCTCTCATATATATATATATATATATATATGACTTGTGGAGGCTGGGCCAGAGATCACTGATTACAGCCGGCTTGATGATGCTCCTGCTCCACATACTATTTATCCTGTGTGTCTACTTCAAAGGGATGAGAAATCAATGCACACATTGGCCATTAATACAATTTATTCTATGGTAATAAAATAGACAGGATCGGTGGCTGTGGATGAATATGACACCCCATTCCCTACATAGTGCAGTACATCAGACCGTGGCTCTGGTCAGGTCAAAACAGGACGGCATCTGTATTGTGTGATATAGTGGCTATAAAATCAAATCCTGAAATCAAATCAAAGTTTATTGGTCACGCACACAGTTGAGCAAAATATGTTATAGTGGGTGCAGCAACATGTTTGTGTAACTAGCTCCTAAAAGTGCAGTACAAATGTCAAACAAGTACCTGTGCGTGTGCACAGTACACTTCATTGTGTGTGTGTGTGTGTGTGTGTGTGTGTGTGTGTGTGTGTGTGTGTGTGTGTGTGTGTGTGTGTGTGTGTGTGTGTGTGTGTGTGTGTGTGTTTGCATTGGTCCCAATGTGTTCAAGTCTGTATGTGTGTGTGTTTGTGTACAGGAGCAAGCATGCATGTGTGTGTGTGTGTGCTGTAAATATACAATAGTTGATGTGGTAGAAACTGCAGGAAGCATTCATCAGAGAGACTACATGTATATAGGCAAGCCTCTCTCTCACAGCACTAACACGATCTGGGAACAGACAAAGCTCCCAAATGGCACCCTATTCTTTTTATAGTGCACTACTTTTGACCAGGGCCCTATATAGAATAGGGTGCAATTTGGGACGCATGGGAATTGTTGATCTGGGCTCTGCCCCATAACTTTGTTTGGTAAATGCATTCTACTATTGAGCTGAAGCTCAAAATGAATTGAAAGTCTTCCCGTTTTATTATTATAGCATTATTGGTTCCCTTTTGTTGCTGCTTCTGCTCAATTTGACTTATTCAATTTATTGCATTCCTTTATCTTTTCAACCTTATACATTGTACAGTATAACTATATTATTTGCAAAGAATGTACCATATAATACAGTATATATCTCAATATTGCATTTTAAGCTGAGGTAATTCCTTATGATAAAATCTCCATGTCAATGTCATTGACAATAAAATACATACAACAATTTTCTTGACTACACAGTGCATGTGGAAAGTATTTAGACCCCTTGACTTTTTTCACATTTTGTTACGTTACAGCCTTATTCTAAAATGGATTAAATCATTTTTTCCCCCCTCATCAATCTACACACACTACCAGATAATGAAAAAACATTTTTGCAACAAAATACATTTTTACATTCTTCTCGTGATGTGTGTTTTGCTCTATATATATATTTTATTTTAATCCCCCCTCCCCACAGGGGGCCTTTTGCCTTTTGGTAGGCCGTCACTGTAAACAATAATTTGTTATTAACTGACTTGCCTAGTTAAATAAAGGTTAAATAAAATAAAAAAATAAGTATTCAGACCCTTTACTCAGAACTTTGTTGAAGCGCCTTTGGCAGCGATCACAGCCTCGAGTCTTCTTGGATATGACGCTACAAGCTTGGTACACTTGTATTTGGGGAGTTTCTCCCATTCCTCTCTGCAGATCCTCTCAAGCTCTGTCATGTTGGATTGGGAGAGTAGCTGCATAGTTATTTTCAGGTCTCTGCAGAGATGTTAGATCGGGTTCAAGTCCGGGCTCTGGCTGGGCCACTCAAGGACATTCAAAGACTTGTCCCGAAGCAACTCCTGCGTTATCTTGGCTGTGTGCTTAGGGTTGTTGTCCTGTTGCCTTAGTGCTCTGGAACAGGTTTCCATCAAGGATCACTCTGTACTTTGCTCCGTTCAGCTTTCCGTCGATCTTGACTAGTCTCCCAGTCCCTGCCGCTGAAAAACATCCCCACAGTATGATGCTGCCACCACCATGCTTCACCGTAGTGATGGTGCCAGGTTTCCTCCAGATGTGACACTTCCTCCAGGAGTGGCCACTCCTCAGTAAAAGGCCTGATTGGTGGAGTGCTGCATAGATGGCTGACCATCTGGAAGGTTCTCCCATCTCCACAGAGGAACTCTGGAGCTCTGTCAGAGTGATCATCGTGTTCTTTGTCACTTCCGTGACCAAGGCCCTTCTCCCCCGATTGCTCAGTTTGGCCAGGTGGCCAGCTCTAGGAAGAGTCTGGTGGTTCCAAACTTCTTTGACTTATGAATGATGGAGGCTGGGCGTCCCGAGTGGCGCAGCGGTCTTAGGCACTGCATCACAATGTTGCGTTGTCACTACAGCCTGGGGTTCGATCCATAGGGCAGCGAGCAATTGGCCCAGAATCGTCCAGGTTAGGGGAGGGTTTGGCCAGGGGGGGCTTTGCTTAGTTCATCACGCTCTAGCGACTCCTTGTGGCGGGCCGGGGAGTTGCAGACTGACTTCGGTCGTCAGTTGAACGGTGTTTCCTCCGACACATTGGTGCAGCAGGCTTCTGGGTTAAGCGAGCGGGTGTTAAGTGCGGCTTGGCGGGTCATGCTTTGGAGGACACATGACTCGACCTTCGCCTCTCCCAAGCCCGTTGGGGAGCTGCAGCGATGAGACAAGATTGTAATTATGATATTGGGTTGAAAAAGGGTACAAATTACAAAAATATATATTTTTTAATTCAATAAAATAAATGATGGAGTTTGTGTGTTATTAAGGAACTTCAATGCTGCAGAAATATTTTGGTTACCTTCCACAGATATGTGCCTCAACACAATCCTGTCTTGGAGCTCAACGGACAATTCCTTCAACCTCATGGCTTGGTTTTTGCTCTGACATGTACTGTCAACTGTGGGACCTTATGTAGACAGATGTGTGCTTTCCAAATCAATTGTGTCCAATCAATTGAATTTACCACAGGTGGACTCCAATCAAGATGCAGAAACATCTCAAGGATGATCAATGGAAACAGGATGCACCTGAGCTCAATTTCGTGTCTCATGGCAAAGGGTCTGAATACTTACAGTATATGCAGGGTTTACCGTGAATGCAGTCTCAACGAACACGGGAACATTGCCTTTAAATCGCACTGTAGCACAGAACGTCTGCAATATGGCTTGAATCGAGCACTGAGAGTCAGAAACCATAGAAATAGAATGATTATGGACAAAATCATGTAAATAAATCTATTAGAAGGGACATCTATGGACAAAATCATAGAAAGATAATGACTGGAAGGTAAATCTATCGACAAAACCATATAAATAGAATGACGAGACATCTATCGACAAAACCATAAAAATAGAATATAGAGTTCTAATATATGGACAAAACACCCCACAGAATACCTTTGTGTCTGCTCTTTCTAAGGGCTCAATTCAATCAAATCCACTTCAACCAACATCCGCATAGTGGGTTGTTTAATGTGTTGGTGGTGGAACTAAGTTAGCGCTGTCAAATCCACAAGTGGCTCCCGGCATTATACCTGAAGCGGACATGAAGCGGACAAGAAATGTGTCGAGTTTTAATGACTTCAACCTAAGTGTATGTAAACTTACGACTTCAACTGTATGTAAGTAAGCTATTTCTGTTTTCACTTTGTCATTATGGGATACTGTGTGTAGATGTATTTTTATTTAATCCATTTTAAAATAAGGCTGTAACGTATCAAAACTTCATACCGCAATTCCACCCTTCTCTATCTACACAAGAAGAGTATAATCAGTCTCTCCCTTCTCACCTGAAACACCTAGGCTGCATCCCAAATTCACATGTTATGGCTACTGTCAAAAGTAGTGCACTAAATAGGGAATACGGGGCCATTCTGGACTCATCCTTAGTGACTGGGATGAGTCTGTGCTCCTTCCATTTAGCTGGAAAAATCAATAGCTGCAATTTTAGTAATGCAGAACGTCTGGCAGTGTGATGGAATAATCCAGTCTGGGATTGGATGGTTCTCTAACTAGCTAAATCACCATCCCCACCATCGGTATTCACTCCAGTCAATCCCACTATCATTTCACACTCAGTGGTTAAGGTTATCCTGAGGTAAGGCACACACAGACTAATGGTTATCCTGAGGTAAGGCACACACAGACTAAAATATTATTTTATACACACTTCATTTTGCTGCTCCTGACAAATAGTTTATATCCTTCTTAAATGGACAAAAAAGGTGAGGACAGATGATATATGAGATACCAAACCCCCAGTAATATCTATAATAATTGATTTCATTTTGAGGCAAAGATAAAACAGTGGATAGCAAGGTGCATTGGAGGTGTTCTTATTCCTTTTTTTACACCACTAAGAAGATAAATGGATTGTGCAGATAATTGCCACATTGCATTGGTTCACTTGTACATTTAATTATTAACTTTTGCTCCCTGATTTGCTCATAACAAATGTTCCAATGCAAATGTACATTTACATGTTAGACATTTTGCAGATGCTCTTATCCAGAGTGACTTACAGTTAGTCAATTCATCTTCAGATAGCTTGGTGGGGCAACCACATATCTCAGTCAGAGTAAGTACATTTATCTACAGATATGTTGGTGGGACAACCACATATCTCAGTCAGAGTAAGTACATTCATCTTCAGATAGCTTGGTGGGGCAACCACATATCTCAGTCAGAGTAAGTACATTTATCTTCAGATAGCTTGGTGGGACAACCACATATCTCAGTCAGAGTAAGTACATTTATCTTCAGATAGCTTGGTGGGGCAACCACATATCTCAGTCAGAGTAAGTACATTCATCTACAGATAGCTTGGTGGGACAACCACATATCTCAGTCAGAGTAAGTACATTTATCTTCAGATAGCTTGGTGGGACAACCACATATCTCAGTCAGAGTAAGTACATTTATCTACAGATAGCTTGGTGGGGCAACCACATATCTCAGTCAGAGTAAGTACATTCATCTTCAGATAGCTTGGTGGGACAACCACATATCTCAGTCAGAGTAAGTACATTTATCTTCAGATAGCTTGGTGGGACAACCACATATCTCAGTCAGAGTAAGTACATTTATCTTCAGATAGCTTGGTGGGACAACCACATATCATATGTCAGAGTAAGTACATTTTTCATCAATTAAGTAGCTATCAGCTAAGTCAGTGCTAGTAGGAGGAATACGTGCAAGTAGGGAGAGGCAATTCATGGTTGTGCAGTGGATGCGAGCTTCGACTGGAAGCCAGTTTAGTGTGTTGAGGAGCCAGGTGATGCGGGAGAACTTGGGAAGGTTGAACACCAGGCGGGGCTGCAGCATTCTAGGTAAGTTGCAGGGGTTGGCACAAGTGGGGAGCCCAGCCATCAACGAGTTGCAGTAGCCCAGATCGGCGATGACAAGTGCCTGGATTAGGACATTCACTGCTTCCTGTGTAAGGTAGAGTCGTACTGTACGGATGTTGTAGAGCAGGGGTGTCAAAGTCAAATGGACGGAGGGCCAAATAAAAAAATCAGCTACAAGACGAGGGCCGGACTGTTCGAATGTTCATTGAAAAATTTTTAAATGACGCATATAGTCTAGTGAACCTAATTGAACCTACTGAAAACCTAACAAATATATTACAATATGATCAGATAAATAAAGCAATATTTTCTTATGGCTCTGTCAGTAATCTTTAATTTTCAACAGACACAAAAGACAAATTTCCTTTATATAAATATCCCCATAACATGAACATTAAATGAAAGAAACCGGTATTCAAGGCACCATCAGTAGACTATATTTTCTATTTTAGCAAAAGTGGGCTAAATTTACTTCAAAGAAAAAACAATAATAGCAATTTTCTATCATCCACTCAACTGAAATATTTTTAAAATATAATTGGATTGAAATACAAAAAAATAAAGTGCAAAAATCTATTAATCAAAAACAACACTTTGTTTAAGGAGAAGTAACATGCAGTGAAAACAAATATTAAATTTTAACTTTTAAACTTGAACTGAGTAAAAACTCTAAATATGTGATTGCACAGTAATGTTCACTTGTTTGAGGTTGAGGGTGATACTTGGTGGTGTCCCATCTTTTCCACAAGTTCATCAATGTTCGGGGTAAGGCTCTGAGCTGAAGAAATCCTCAGAATTGAGTGGAGGTGTTCAGCAGTAAGTCGACTTCTGTGTGATGTTTTGTTCAGGTTCATCAAAGAAAACAGTTGTTCACACAGGTATGTGCTGCCAAACATAGACAACGTTTGAGCAGCCTGGATGCGCAGCTGGGGCATTGTGCCGGGGAGGAAACGGGCGAACTCCGCAGCACCCACTGCCGCATATTTTGCCCTCAGTGCATCATTGCATTGGAGGTCAATCAACTCCATTTGGAGGTTTGGTGGTGAGCTTTCCACGTCAACAGCAAATGGGTTACCGAGCAGTTCCAACCTGCTTTTTTGTGCTTCAAAGTCAGCAAATCGGCGTCGAAAGTCAGCGGCAAGCATACCTATTTTATCAGCCAAGCATACCTATTTTATCTACCAGTGCTCGGGAACGCACTGGTAGAGAGCTTCTCTTTCATGGTCTGGCAGCTGGGAAAGTGGCTCAAATTTTCTTTCCGCATCTGCGTCTCCTACAGAGTCAGTTTGGTTTTAAATGCCTTCACTGTACTGTACATATCAGAGATGACACGATCCCGACCCTGCAGCTGCAAGTTTATTGCATTCAGATGACTCGTAATGTCACACAGAAAAGCCATTTCACACAGAAACATTTCGTCTCGGAGTTGTGTTGTGTCTTTCCCTTTGCTGTCCAAGAACAGACAAATCTCCTCACGAAGCTCGAAACATCTTTGAAGCACCTTTCCCTGGCTTAGCCATCGCACCTCTGTGTGATAAGGCAAATCACCATGCTCCGTTTCTAACTCCGTCAGAAATGCCTTGAACTGGCGGTGATTCAAACCTTTGGCTCTGATAAAGTTAACTGTGCGCGTGATGATGCTCATTACATGCTCCATTTTCAAGGCTTTACCGCACAACGCTTCCTGGTGTATGATACAATGATAAGCTGTCAGCTCACCTGTCGCGTTTTCCTCTTGCATCTTTTCCCGTATCTTCGCCACCAGTCCGCTCCTGTGTCCACACATCGCAGGTGCTCCGTCGGTTGTCAAACCCACGAGTTTTTCCCAAGGCAGCTCCATCTCATTTACACATCTTGACACCTCTTCATACAAATCATGCCCCGTAGTTGTGCCATGCATAGGACGTAAAGCCAAAAACTCCTCTGTCACGCTTAGGTTGGAGTCCACTCCGCGGATGAAAATTGACAACTGGGCAATGTCAGAAATGTCGGTGCTCTCATCCACAGCCAAGGAATATGCAATAAAATCTTTTCCCTTTTTCACAAGCTGCTCTTTTAGATTGATGGACAACTGGTCTACTCTCTCGGCAATGGTGTTTCTGCTCAGACTCACATTTAAAAAGAGTTGCCTTTTTTCTGGGCAAACTTCGTCACAAACTTTAATCATGCAGTTTTTGATGAAATCCCCCTCCGTAAATGGCCGGGCTGATTTAGCGATCTCTTCTGCCAAAATAAAACTGGCCTTGACAGCAGCCTGGCCTTGTGATTTGGCTTTTTTGAACAGAGCCTGTCGAGATTTGAGGCCTCGTTTTAATTCCTCTGCCTTTTGTAGCCTTTGTTCCATGTCCATATTCTTGTTTTTGTCCGCGTGTTTCGTTTCATAATGTCGTCTCAGATTATACTCTTTCAGTACCGCCACACTTTCTCCACACAGAAGACACACAGGTTTTCCAGCTACCTTCGTGAACATATACTCCGACTCCCACCTTGTTTGAAACCCCCGGTTCTCAGTATCCACCTTCCGTTTTGCCATTTTTGATGGGTATCTGAAAGTTAATTTTACTGTGATGCTGACGACTGCTGTGCCAATAAATATTGAAATGAAGCAGCCTACTGCTCGGTGCGTCACCTTTGCATTGTGGGAAATGTAGTATTGGTGCGTGTAAAAGATCTGCGGGCTGCCGGCTTGCTGCGGGCCGGTTCTAATAATAAATCAAGATCATCCCAGGGGCCGTAAAAAACCTTCTTGCGGGCCGGATGTGGCCCGCGGGCCTTGACTCTGACATATGTGTTGTAGAGCATGAACCTGCAGGAGCTTTGATGTTTGCAGAGAATTACAGGGTATTGTCCAGGGTCATGCCAAGGTTCTTGACACTCTGGAAGGGGGACCGTGGAGTTGACAACCATGATGGAGAGGTCTTGGAGCAGGTAAGGATGAAGAGTAGCTCCATGTTGTTGAGGCTGAATTTGAGGTGATGAGTCGACATCCAAGCTGGGAGATATCTGCCAGGCATGCAGAAATGGTGTCGCCACTTGGGTGTCAGATGGGGGGAAGGAGAAAACTGAGCCCTGGGGGTCCGCAGTAGTGATAGCACATGATACAGACACAGCTCCTCTCCACATCACCTTGTAGGAGCGGCCTGCCAGGTAAGATGCAATTTAAGAGTGTGCAGACCCTGAGACACCCAGCCCTGAGAGGGTGGAGAGGAGGATCTGATAGAGCCTGAGACACCCAGCCCTGAAAGGGTGGAGAGGAGGATCTGATAAAGCCTGAGACACCCAGCCCTGAGAGGGTGGAGAGGAGGATCTGACAGAGCCTGAGACACCCAGCCCTGAGAGGGTGGAGAGGAGGATCTGACAGAGACTGAGACACCCAGCCCTGAGAGGGTGGAGAGGAGGATCTGATAGAGCCTGAGACACCCAGCCCTGAAAGGGTGGAGAGGAGGATCTGATAAAGCCTGAGACACCCAGCCCTGAGAGGGTGGAGAGGAGGATCTGACAGAGACTGAGACACCCAGCCCTGAGAGGGTGGAGAGGAGGATCTGATAGAGCCTGAGACACCCAGCCCTGAAAGGGTGGAGAGGAGGATCTGATAGAGCCTGAGACACCCAGCCCTGAAAGGGTGGAGTGGAGGATCTGATGGTTAATGGTGTCGAAAGCAGCGGCTAGATCTCGGACAGGGCTCTCCAACCATGTTCCTGGATTGCTACCCCCCTGTAGATTTTAACTCCAACCATGTTCCTGGAGTGCTACCCTCCTGTAGGTTTTAACTCCAACCATGTTCCTGAAGAGCTACCCTCCTGTAGGTTTTCTCAGCCATTTGTCAGGGATGAGTTGATGAGGGAAGTGAGGAATGGGAGGTCTCCAGAGAAAGTCTGGAGAAGGGAGAAGAGAACGGGGTCGAGCGGGCATGTTGTCGGTTGACCGGACATCACTAGTCACATAATTTCATCTGGAGAGAGAGTGGAGAAAGAGGTCAAGGAGTCGGGTTGTACTGTGAGAGTGGGACCAGTGGACTCAATTGGCTGAGTGAATGAGTGGGACCAGTGGACTCAATAGGCTGAGTGATTGAGGAGCAGATATCATCAACCTTTTTTAAAAATTGGTTAACAAAGTAGTCCGCAGAGAGGGAGGAGGGAGGGGGAGTAGGTGGATGATTAAGGACGGATAAGTGTGTGTGAGTGTGTGTGTGTGTGTGTGTGGTAAGGAGCAGCTCATCCAAGGGCAATGAGATCTATTTGTCCTGATGGTGGCGCTGTGGTGCATCATTCCCTCCAGCGTGTCCTATTGGTCAGTGCATTGGTCTGTCTGTGCATTATTGGGGGTTAAAGCATCTACCCCCCCATAAAGAGGGAGAGAGAAGGAGAGATAGACCGAGAGGTAGACAGAGAAAGAGAGAGAGAGAGAGAGATAGAAAGAGAGAGAGAGAGAGAGAGAGAGAGAGAGAGAGAGACCGAGAGGGAGACAGAAAGAGAGAGAGAGAGAGAGAGAGAGAGAGAGAGAGAGAGAGAAAGAGACCGAGAGGGAGACAGAGAAAAAGAGAGAGAGAGAGAGAGTGAGAGAGAGAGACCGAGAGGGAGAGAGAGAGAGAGAAAGAGAGAGAGAGACAGAGAAGGAGACAGAGAAAGAGAGAGAGAGAGAGAAAGAGAGATACAGAGACCGAGGGAGACAGAGAAAGAGAGAGTGAGAGAGAAAGAGAGAGAGAGAGACAGAGAGGGAGACAGAGAAAGAGAGAGAGAGAGAGAGAGCGAGAGCGAGAGAGAGAGAGAGAGAGCGAGAGATTACAGCATGACATCAACTAATCAGTACTGATACTAAAGTATTATATATCTGATTAGCTTCCCCTTCTTATTCAATGCCAAGCCAATCTGTATCTATTGACTTGGCATCGATCTAATCTTACCTTATGTTCACCTAATGCCTTTTTTTGCACTATTGGTTAGAGCCTGTAAGTAAGCATTTCACTGTAAGGTGTAAACCTGTTGTATTCGGTGCACATTGAACTCTGATTTGATTTGATCTGTTGGCCTGACCATAGAGACAAAATGAGTTTTTCCGTAGGCTGTGCATCTTTCCAAAGAAAGACTATTTATTCAGGAACAGCACTTTAAAAAGAAAAGGGCAACAGCAGAACAAACACACCATAGTATATCTTGTTCTGTAACCAGAAGAAGGGAGGTGTTGGGAAAAAGAGAAAGGAGCACTGATGCTACCTGGCTCTCCAACAAAGGGGCATGGATTGAGGAGAAAACTAAAGTCAAGAGGAAAGTCCTGGAGGACCATGAAAGTTGATAAATACGCTTATTTATTATTTAACATAAATCCAACACTTAACCTTCATCAGCGAGTTGAGAGAAGGGGAATATTGAGGGGACAATGATACAGGAAGCCTGGGGAGTGGGTCAGGAGGTTGGAGGGTTGGGGGGGGTGACTGTATGTTGTCCTCCACACCTCATTGCCTGCTCAACAAGGGGTAGGGGTGACAGAATACCAATAGGCATCTGGGCATGGGGGGGGGGGAATCTGGGCAGGGTGTTTGATGAAAAGAGCATCAGAGGAAATATACAGCAGTAGGTAGACAACCACTTCTTATAGCCTTTAGCCATACTCTCATCTTACTCCTCCTCTGTTCCTCTGGTGATGTAGAGGTTAACCCAGGCCCTGTGTGTCCCCAGGCGCTCTCATTTGTTGACTTTTGCAACCGTAAAAGCCTTGGGTTCATGCATGTTAACATAAGAAGCCTCCTCCCTAAGTTTGCTTTATTCACTGCTTTAGCACACTCCATCAACCCTGATGTCCTATTTGTGTCTGAATCCTGGCTTAGGTAGGCCACCAAAATTCAGAAATTTCCATCCCCAATTACAACATTTTCCATTAAGACAGAACTGCTCAAGGGGGCGGAATTGCAATCTACTGTAGAGATAGCCTGAAGAGTTCTGTCATACTATCCAGGTCTATGCCCAAACAGTTCGAGCTTCTACTATAAAAGATCCATCTCTCCAGAAATAAGTCCCTCACTGTTGCCGCTTGTTATAGACCCCCCTCAGCTCAGAGCTGTGCCCTGGAGACCATATGTGAATTGATTGCCCCCCATCTATCGTCAGAGTTCGTAGTTCTAGGTGACCTAATTAGGATATGCTTAACAACCCGGCCGTCCTACAATCTAAACTAGATGCCATCAATCTCACACAAATTATCAAAGAACCTACCAGCTACAACCCCAAATCTGTGAACATGGGTACCCTCATAGATATCATCGTGACCAACTTGCCCTCTAAATAAACCTCTGCTGTTTTGAACAAGGATCTCAGCGATCACTGCCACATTGCCTGCATCCGTTATGGGTCCTTGGTCAAAAGACCACCACTCATCACTGTCAAACGCTCCCTAAAGCACTTCTGCGAGCAGGCCTTTCTAATGAACCTGGCGCGGATATCCTGGAAGGATATTGACCTCATCCCGTCAGTAGAATATGCCTGGTTGTTCTTTAAAAGTGCTTTCCTCACTTAAATAAGCATGCCCCTTTCAAAAAATGTTGAACTATGAACAGATACAGCCCTTGGTTCACTCCAGACTTGACTGCACTAGCTTCGAATAGACCCCAGGAACCAATACACACAGTCAGTTAGGAAAGCAAAGGCTAGCTTTTTCAAACAGAAATTTGCATCCTGCAGCACTAATTCCCAAAAGTTTTGGGACACTGTAAAGTCCATGGAGAACAAGAGTACCTCCTCCCAGCTGCCCACTGCACTGAGACTAGGAAACACTGTCATCACTGTCGTGATAAATCCACGATTATTGAGAATTTCAATTCAAGTATTTCTCTACAGCTGGCCATGCTTTCCACCTGGCAACCTAAACCCAGACCAACTGCTCTGCACCCCCCGCAACAACTGACCCAAGCACCCCCCCCCCCCCCCCCCCCCCCCCCGCTTCTCTTTCATCCAAATCCAGACAGCTGCTGTTCTGAAAGGGCTTCAAAATCTGGACCCCTACAAATCAGCTGGGCTACACAATCTGGACCCTCTCTTCCTAAAATTATCCACAGAAATTGTTGCGACCCCTATTACTAGTCTGTTCATCCTCTCTTTCGTATCGTCTGAGATTCATAAAGATTGGAAAGCGGCCATGGTCATCCCCCTCTTCAAAGGGGGAGACACTCTAGACCACATATGTCAGAGTCAAGGCCCGCGGGCCACATCCGGCCCGCAAGAAGGTTTTTTACGGCCCCTGGGATGATCTTGATTTATTATTAGAACCGGCCCGCAGCAAGCCGGCAGCCCGCAGATCTTTTACACGCACCAATACTACATTTCCCACAATGCAAAGGTGACGCACCGAGCAGTAGGCTGCTTCATTTCAATATTTATTGGCACAGCAGTCGTCAGCATCACAGTAAAATTAACTTTCAGATACCCATCAAAAATGGCAAAACGGAAGGTGGATACTGAGAACCGGGGGTTTCAAACAAGGTGGGAGTCGGAGTATATGTTCACGAAGGTAGCTGGAAAACCTGTGTGTCTTCTGTGTGGAGAAAGTGTGGCGGTACTGAAAGAGTATAATCTGAGACGACATTATGAAACGAAACACGCGGACAAAAACAAGAATATGGACATGGAACAAAGGGCTACAAAAGGCAGAGGAATTAAAACGAGGCCTCAAATCTCGACAGGCTCTGTTCAAAAAAGCCAAATCACAAGGCCAGGCTGCTGTCAAGGCCAGTTTTATTTTGGCAGAAGAGATCGCTAAATCAGCCCGGCCATTTACGGAGGGGGATTTCATCAAAAACTGCATGATTAAAGTTTGTGACGAAGTTTGCCCAGAAAAAAGGCAACTCTTTTTAAATGTGAGTCTGAGCAGAAACACCATTGCCGAGAGAGTAGACCAGTTGTCCATCAATCTAAAAGAGCAGCTTGTGAAAAAGGGAAAAGATTTTATTGCATATTCCTTGGCTGTGGATGAGAGCACCGACATTTCTGACATTGCCCAGTTGTCAATTTTCATCCGCGGAGTGGACTCCAACCTAAGCGTGACAGAGGAGTTTTTGGCTTTACGTCCTATGCATGGCACAACTACGGGGCATGATTTGTATGAAGAGGTGTCAAGATGTGTAAATGAGATGGAGCTGCCTTGGGAAAAACTCGTGGGTTTGACAACCGACGGAGCACCTGCGATGTGTGGACACAGGAGCGGACTGGTGGCGAAGATACGGGAAAAGATGCAAGAGGAAAACGCGACAGGTGAGCTGACAGCTTATCATTGTATCATACACCAGGAAGCGTTGTGCGGTAAAGCCTTGAAAATGGAGCATGTAATGAGCATCATCACGCGCACAGTTAACTTTATCAGAGCCAAAGGTTTGAATCACCGCCAGTTCAAGGCATTTCTGACGGAGTTAGAAACGGAGCATGGTGATTTGCCTTATCACACAGAGGTGCGATGGCTAAGCCAGGGAAAGGTGCTTCAAAGATGTTTCGAGCTTCGTGAGGAGATTTGTCTGTTCTTGGACAGCAAAGGGAAAGACACAACACAACTCCGAGACGAAATGTTTCTGTGTGAAATGGCTTTTCTGTGTGACATTACGAGTCATCTGAATGCAATAAACTTGCAGCTGCAGGGTCGGGATCGTGTCATCTCTGATATGTACAGTACAGTGAAGGCATTTAAAACCAAACTGACTCTGTGGGAGACGCAGATGCGGAAAGAAAATTTGAGCCACTTTCCCAGCTGCCAGACCATGAAAGAGAAGCTCTCTACCAGTGCGTTCCCGAGCACACAGTTGGCTGATAAAATAGGTATGCTTGCCGCTGACTTTCGACGCCGATTTGCTGACTTTGAAGCACAAAAAAGCAGGTTGGAACTGCTCGGTAACCCATTTGCTGTTGACGTGGAAAGCTCACCCCAAACCTCCAAATGGAGTTGATTGACCTCCAATGCAATGATGCACTGAGGGCAAAATATGCGGCAGTGGGTGCTGCGGAGTTCGCCCGTTTCCTCCCCGGCACAATGCCCCAGCTGCGCATCCAGGCTGCTCAAACGTTGTCTATGTTGGCAGCACATACCTGTGTGAACAACTGTTTTCTTTGATGAACCTGAACAAAACATCACACAGAAGTCGACTTACTGCTGAACACCTCCACTCAATTCTGAGGATTTCTTCAGCTCAGAGCCTTACCCCGAACATTGATGAACTTGTGGAAAAGATGGGACACCACCAAGTATCACCCTCAACCTCAAACAAGTGAACATTACTGTGCAATCACATATTTAGAGTTTTTACTCAGTTCAAGTTTAAAAGTTAAAATTTAATATTTGTTTTCACTGCATGTTACTTCTCCTTAAACAAAGTGTTGTTTTTGATTAATAGATTTTTTGCACTTTATTTTTTTGTATTTCAATCCAATTATATTTTAAAAATATTTCAGTTGAGTGGATGATAGAAAATTGCTATTATTGTTTTTTCTTTGAAGTAAATTTAGCCCACTTTTGCTAAAATAGAAAATATAGTCTACTGATGGTGCCTTGAATACCGGTTTCTTTCATTTAATGTTCATGTTATGGGGATATTTATATAAAGGAAATTTGTCTTTTGTGTCTGTTGAAAATTAAAGATTACTGACAGAGCCATAAGAAAATATTGCTTTATTTATCTGATCATATTGTAATATATTTGTTAGGTTTTCAGTAGGTTCAATTAGGTTCACTAGACTATATGCGTCATTTAAATTTTTTTCAATGAACATTCGAACAGTCCGGCCCTCGTCTTGTAGCTGATTTTTTTATTTGGCCCTCCGTCCATTTGACTTTGACACCCCTGCTCTAGACCCAAACTGTTACAGACCTATATCCATCCATCCTCCAAATGAGCAAACAGATCACCGACCATTTCGAATCCCACCGTACCTTCTCCGCTATGCAATCTGGTTTTCGAGCTGGTCACGGGTGCACCTCAGCCACGCTCAAGGTCCTAAACGTTATCATAACCGCCATTGATAAAAGACAGTACTGTGCAGCCGTCTTCATCGACCTGGCCAAGGCTTTTGACTCTGTCAATCACCGTATTCTTATCGGCAGACTCAACAGCCTTTTTTCTCTAATGACTGCTTCGCCTGGTTCACTAACTACTTCTCAGACAGAGTTCAAATCAGAGGGCCTGTTGTCCTGCCCTCTGGCAGTCTCTATGGGGGTGCCACAGGGTTAAATTCTCAGGCCGACTATTTTCTCTGTATATATCAATGATGTCGCTCTTGCTGCGGGTGATTCTTTGATCCACCTCTACGCAGACGACACCATTCTGTATACATCTGGCCCTTATTTGGACACTGCGTTAACAAACCTCCAAACGAGCTTCAACGCCATACAACTCTCCTCCCGTTGCCTCCAACTGCTCTTAAATGCTAGTAAACTAAATGCATGCTTGCATGCTCTTCAACCGATCGCTGCCCGCACCCGCCCGCCCGACTAGCATCACTACTCTGGGCGGTTCTGACTTATAATATGTGGACAACTATAAATACCCAGGTGTCTGGCTAGACTGTAAATTCTCATTCCAGACTCACATTAAGGATCTCCAATCCAAAGTTAAATCTAGAATCGGCTTCCTATTTCACAACAAAGCCTCCTTCACTCATGCTGCCAAACATACGTAAAACTGACTATCCTACCGGTCCTTGACTACGGCGATGTCATTTACAAAATATCCTCCAACACTCTATTCAGCAATTTGGATGCAGTCTATCACAGTGCCATCTGTTTTGTCACCTAAGCCCCATATACTACCCACCGCTGTGATCTGTATGCTCTTGGCTTGTCATCACTACATATTCGTCGCCAAACCCACTGTCTCCAGGTCATCTATAAGGTCACCTTTGCTAGGTAAAGCTCCGCCTTATCTCAGCTCACTGGTCACCATAGCAACACCGACCCGTAGCACGCGCTCCAGCAGGTATATTTCACTGGTCATCCCAAAAGCCAACACCTAATTTGGCCGCCTTTCCTTCCAGTTATCTGCTGCCAATGACTGGAACTAATTGCAGAAATCACAGAAGTTGGAGACATATCTCCCTCACTAACTTTAAGCATCAGCTGTCAGAGCAGCTTGCCGATCGCTGCAGCTGTACACAGCTGAAAATAGCCTATCCAACTACCTACCTCATTCCCACATTTGTTTTTCTGCTCTTTTGCACACCAGTATTTCTACCTGCACATCCTCATCTGCACATATTTCACTCCAGTGTAAATTGCTAAATTGTAATTACTTCGCCACTATTGGCCTATTTATTGCTTTACCTCCTTAATTCATTTGCACACACTGTATACAGATTCTTCTATTGTGTTATTGACTGTAGGATTTTCTATCCCATGTGTAATTCTGTGTTGTTTTTGTCACACTGCTTTGCTTTATCTTGGCCAGGTCGCAGTTGTAATGAGAACTTGTTCTCAACTGGCCAACCTGGTTAAATTAAATAAATAAAAGGTAGACAACACACATCTTCCTGATCCTGACCTGACTTTGAGAGGATCTCTTGGAGAGGTCAAAGCACAGCAGCAGAAAGGTTTGGACTGAAGAGCTGTATTGTTCACACTCACAAGGACAGTCGGATGTCGCACAGGAGGGGCTACCAGGCAGCACACATAGGCAGCCATCTTTCCTCTATCCCTGCATGCCAAACCATCTGCCAGACTGGCGGCAATCTCTCTCTCTCTCTCTCTCTCTCTCTCTCTCTCTCTCTCTCTCTCTCTCTCTCTCTCTCTCTCTCTCTCTAGTGTGAGGTCATGGGCAAGCAGAAGGTCTGAGCTGGACCTCTCAGTCTGTCACCCCCCCCCCCCCCCCCCCCCCCCCCAGACACACAGACAACCACACACACATGGCCACACGACGAGGCCAGGTCCAAGGTTCTGAGGGAGTAGCAGGAAAGTGACACAACATACGCCAACATATGACCTTGTCCTGGATGGTTGGCCATTGCCCCTCTCAGGCCTGGCACGGTGGCATGGTGGGCAGAAAGAGGGCACCAGACGGGCCTGGTAATGTGTTTGGCATCATGCGAGTTGTGATGTATGTGTGTAACTCACCTCTAACCGCTACATCCAGGTGACATCATGAGCCAACAATGTGTGTGTGTGTGTGTGTGTGTGTGTGTGTGTGTGTGTGTGTGTGAGAGAGAGGTGTGTGTGTGGGGGGTGTAGTTCATTAACAACACTGCAGGGGCTATAGGGGAAGAGGGTATGGAGGGATAGGGCGGATGGGGGCTACCAATTACTCCACCTGTTAGGTACTTTTGTTTGTTTCGCAGGAAGTCATGGAGTCTATAGCTACTTACAAGACTGTCAGTAACTTGTGGCTTGTGTACACACTTTAAAGGTGCGACTGAATTCAATATTTATATTTGAAGTAGGTAACAGGTTAATAATTAACAACAGAATGTTGTGTAACGCTCAGACATCAATTTTAGTAACTTCCCATTCACACAAACACAAGCAGACACACAACCTAATCAAACCCAGCCCCACACGACACAGAGAGCAGTACATCCACTAAGGCAACGCCAGGTAAGGTAACAGAGTATTACAATGCATGAATAGAAAAGGGAGAGAAAACAAAACAATCCTACTGACCTATCAAGGAGAAAACAAATGTCACTATTCAATCACTATGATGTTTAGGTCAGCGGCAGATTGAATAGATTGGGTAAAGTAGTAGGCTGCTTCAGCCAGAGACAACAGTACAGATGTAAAACAAGATCAAGATCAAAACATTCCTCATTTTGAAGCAAGATGACAGGTGGGCAGTTTACAACATTGTATAACACTACAGCACAGAAGTGACGTTTATGAGTCACCTTGTGAGAGAATACATCAAAGCGCCATGTTCATTTTAAATTGTTAGTTTTTTTTGTGACATCTTAAAACTATTTTCTGGTGACAGTTTTCAGGTAGCTTGGTAAGCTGTTCCACATAACTGTAGCAGAATACAAAACATCTGTTTCTCTCTCTTTCTTTCTTTGCCATCAGCCGTGAAGACTGCACTGTAAAAAAAAAATGTGGGTGGTTAGTAAACGATACTTGAAAATGTCATTATTTGACGTCAAAAAATGTAGTTGTCATCTTTACTTGAACACACAGTTGAAGTTTACATACACTTAGGTTGGAGGCATTAAAACTAGTTTTTCAACCACTCCACAAATGTCTTGTTAACAAACTATAGTTTTGGCAAGTCGGTTAGGACATGTACTTTGTGCATGACAAAAGTAATTTTTCCAACAATTGTTTACAGATTATTTTACTTATAATTCACTGTATCACAATTCCAGTGGGTCAGAAGATTACATACGTACAAACAATAGTCCGCAAGTATAAACACGATGGGACCACGCAGCCGCCATACCGCTCAGGAAGGAGACGCGTTCTGTCTCCTAGAGATGTACGTACTTTGGTGCGAAAGTTCCAATCAATCCCAGAACAACAGCAAAGGACCTTGTGAAGATGCTGGAGGAAACAGGTATAAAAGTATCTATATCCACAGTAAAATGAGTCATATATCGACATAACCTGAAAGGCCGCTCAGCAAGGAAGAAGCCACTGCTCCAAAACCGTTTGCAACTGCACATGGGGACAAAGATCATACTTTTTGGAGAAATATCCTCTGGTTTTATGAAACAAAAATATAACTGTTTGGCCATAATGACCATCATTATGTTGGAGGAAAAAGGGGGAGGCTTGCAAGCCGGAGAACACCATCCCAACCGTGAAGCACGGGTGGCAGCATCATGTTGTGGGGTGCTTTGCTGCAGGAAGGACTGGTGCCCTTCACAAAATAGATGGCATCATGAGGGAGGAAAACAACGTGGATATATTGAAGCAACATCTCAAAACATCAGTCAGGAAGTTAAAGCTAGGTCGCAAATAGGTCTTCCAAATGGATAATGACCCTAAGCATCCTTCCAAAGTTGTGGCAAAATGGCTCAAGGACAACAAAGTCAAGGTATTGGAGTGGCCATCACAAAGCCCTGACCTCAAACCTATAGAAAATGTGTGGGCAGAACTGAAAGAGCGTGTGCGAGCAAGGAGGACTAAACACCTGACTCAGTTACACCAGCTCTGTCAGGAGGAATGGGCTTGTGGAAGGCTACCCAAAATGTTTGACCCAAGGGTTAAACCATTTTAAAGGCAATGCTACCAAATCCTAATTGAGTGTACGTAAACTTCTGACCCACTGGGAATGTGATGAAAGAAGTAAAAGCTGAAATAAATTATTCTCTCTACTATTGTTCTGACATTTCACATTCTAAAAATAAAGTGGTGATCCTAACTGACCTAAAACAGGACATTTTTACTAGGATTAAATGTCAGGAATTGTGAAAAACTGAGTTAAAATGTATTTGGCTAAGGTGTATATAAACTTCCGACTTCAACTGTAATTAGCACTTTATTCTACTTCACTTGTTGAACCAACCAAGAAATGAAATTAAAATCAACATAAGATAAATGCATAATCTAAACAACTTTGTGTGTCTAAAAACAACTTCAAGGGACATTGTGTTTAACTTTAATTTAAAAAAAATTAAAAATAGTTATTCCAACAACTTGATATGTGCCTCTTTTACACAATGTTGTTTGAATTTTTGAAGAACGAAATGCATATTTCTATATTGGTATCAAACAATGTGTTATGCTATGAGGTGTAATGGATCATGATGAATGGATATCAAAAGCTCCTGGCAAATTTACATTCAATGATGAGACCACCCATTCTCGCCATTAGTAAGATTGTGCTCGACACTCTTGAGAGGCAAGTACATCAAGTTACAAAGCATGCAGCTTTACCTCCAGTTAGTGCTAGTGGAATGAGTACTGTGCTCAACAATTCCCACTAAAGGGGATAAAAATGTCAAGCGATTAAATACATAAAGCCATAACAAAGACACTGTCACGTCCTGACCGGAGTTCCTTTTTTATGTCTCTATTTTAGTTTGGTCAGGGTGTAAGTTGGGGTGGGCATTCTATGTGTTGTTCTGTGTTTTTGTATTTCTGTGTTTGGCCTGGTATGGTTCCCAATCAGAGGCAGTTGTTTATCGTTGTCTCTGATTGAGAACTATACTTAGTCAGGACACGTACCACGCTGCATATTGGTCCGATCCTTCCTACTCCTCCTCAGAAGAGGAAGTACAGACATGATCAATGAAAGTAACTAATCAGAAAGATTAAGTAGATCTGATATACAACAGTTCTGGACAGTTCTGGATTTGATCAAATTAAGTTGGATCTTAGACATTTTTTTATGCCGGACTTATATTATTTGTGCTTGTGAAAATGTTGGAAATACTAAAAAAGCTGATACAAATACTTTTTTAAAAGTGGAACTTGCACAATATTTTTTACAGTGATGTCAACAACAACCTGAAGAATAAAGGGCTGAAGACACAGAAGGCAGATAGAGAGGCATACAACTACCACAAAGTCTGCAAAGGGCCAAGCCTGATCCAGCCTGACAGAGCCATCTCTCTTGGTGATGCAGGACACTTCAGTTCTGAACGGCTCATTTCTCTTAGGCTTTGTTTACCAGACACCGTAACAAACAAACTGACTGGCCCAGAGACCAATCAACAGCACTTAACCAGTGGCTTCACTTTATTGGCTTTAGTCAGCATTATGTTGAGCCTGAATAGCTTCAGACCTGTATAGTAGCACAAGTACCTAGCAGCCTACAGTTTGATGCTGCACCTTCACTGCTTCTATCGGACCTTTGGTTGAGGCAGCACATCAAATGCGCCTGGTTAGTCTGAGGGGGGGCAGACAGGAAGGAAATGTGTTTCCACAACCCAGTCTCTCTCTTACTCTCTCTCTCTCTCACTCTCCAGTGAGCTGTCAATCACGTTTAACTTTTTATCCCCAGCCCCTCCCCTTAACATGTCTCCTGGCTGCTAATTGGCCCACCCGTTCAACAATGTACTGATCAATTTGTCAGGCCTTGGAGCTCCTCTCTGTGAGATGCTAGCCATGCCTTGTCAGCACTAAGAAAGCCGGGGCGATTAAAACGCCTGGAGGGTAGGGAAACAAAGTGTGTGTCCCAAATGGCACCATATTCCCTACATACAGCAGCCCTATGGACTCTGGTCAAAAGTAGTATACTATATAGGGAATGGAGTAATATAATACTGGTGCTAAGATGAAAGACTTACCCAACACACGGGAGTCCATTAAAAGCCTCTTTAGGATACAGAATAATTAGCTGTAATGTAGAAATCATAATAATGATCATAATCATAATGATAATCGTAAGTGCTCAGTGCTGTCATAATAACATCATTTGGATATGGTATAATGAGAGCCATTATATTTGATCTATGATTGATCTGGGAGAATGAATGAGAGAAAGGGGATGGGGAGGGAGGGATAGAGGGAGAAAGAGAGAGAAACCAAGTGAGAGAGCGCTCAGCAATCAACCAAGTTTCCCATGGAACACATTTACAGAGAGAGAAAATGTACAGAGATAATCCATATGATTTCTACATACACAGCAACATCAAATCAACAAATTAATTATTGTCTGTACTGAAGAATTCTCTCTCTCTCTCTCTCTCTCTCTCTCTCTCTCTCTCTCTCTCTCTCTCTCTCTCTCTCTCTCTCTCTCTCTCTCTCTCTCTCTCTCTCTCTCTCTCTCTCTCTCTCTCTCTCTCTCTCTCTCTCTCTCTCTCTCTCTCTCTCTCTCTCTCTCTCTCTCTCTCTCTCTCTCTCTCTCTCTCTCTCTCTCTCTCTCTCTCTCTCGGTATGACGTAACAATGTACATATTGCCAAAGCATACTTCGGAGATTAAGTGATACATTTACAATATTAACATAATTAAAGTAATTATAATCAATATTGCCAACAGTAACAACAATAATCCAGGGTAAAAAAAAACATGCATTGAAAAATAACAATAACAACGGCATAGAGTACATGTGAAGGTTGTTTGGTCTGTCAGACACTGTCGCTCATTTTGTGGCAGGCAGCAATGTAGTGCGCTGCCAA